>NC_069505.1:328301718-328509218 GCF_027579735.1 Bombina bombina | reverse complement strand
CACTAAATTACACAAAATAAAAAAACAAATTATCAGATATTTAAACTAATACTAGCCCTATCAAAATAAAAAGCCCCCCCCCAAAAAAAATAAAAAAAAATAAAAAAACCCTAGCCTAAACTAAACTACCAATAGCCCTTAAAAGGGAGTTTGCATGGCATTGCCCAAAAGAAATCAGCTCTTTTACCTGTAAAAAATAATAATACAAACAACCCCCCCAAACAGTAAAAGCCACCACCCACACAACCAACCCCCCCAAATAAAATCCTAACTAAAAAAACCTAAGCTCCCCATTGTTCTGAAAAGGGCATTTGGATGGGCATTGCCCTTAAAAGGGCATTTAGCTCTATTGCTGCCCAAACCCTATCCTAAAAATAAAACCCACCCAATAAACCCTTAAAAAAACACTAAGCCCTGAAGATCCACTTACAGTTTTGAAGAGCCGACATCCATCCTCAACAAAGCCAGGAGAAGTCCTCAGCGAAGCCGGGAGAAGCCTTCATCCAAGCCGGCAGAAGTCTTCATCCAGACGGCATCTTCTATCTTCATCCATCTGGAGTGGAGCAGGTCCATCTTCAAGACATCCGGCACGGAGCATCCTCTTCTTTCCACGGCAAACGACGAGTTAAGGTTCCTTTAAATGACGTCATCCAAGATGGGGTCCCTTGAATTTCGATTGGCTGATAGAATTCTATCAGCCAATCGGAATTAAAGGTGAAATAACCCTATTGGCTGATGCAATCAGCCAATAGGATTAAGCTTCAATCCTATTGGCTAATCCAATCAGCCAATAGGATTGAGCTTGCATTCTATTGGCTGTTCCAATCAGCCAATATAATGCAAGCTCAATCCTATTGGCTGATTGGGCCAATGGGGAGCTTAGTTTTTTTTTAGTTAGGATTTTATTTGGGGGGTTGGTTGTGTGGGTGGTGGGTTTTACTGTTGATGGGTTGTTTTGTATTTTTTTTACAGGTAAAAGAGCTGATTTTTTTGGGGCAATGCCCCGCAAAAGGCAATTTTAAGGGCTATTGGTAGGCTAGGGTTTTTTTATTTTGGGTGGGCTTTTTTATTTTGATAGGGCTATTAGATTAGGTGTAATTAGTTTAAATATCTGATAATTTGTTTTTTATTTTGTGTAATTTAGTGTTTGTTTGTTTTTGTAATTTAGGTAGTTGTATTTCATTTATGTAATTTATTTAATAGTTGTGTAATGTTAGGTGTTAGTGTAACTCAGGTTAGGTTTTATTTTACAGGTAAATTTGTATTTATTTTAGCTAGGTAGTTAGTAAATAGTTAATAACTATTTAGTAACTATTCTACCTTATTAAAATAAATACCAATTTGCCTGTAAAATAAAAATAAACCCTAAGCTAGCTACAATGTAACTATTAGTTATATTGTAGCTAGCTTAGGGTTTATTTTATAGGTAAGTATTTAGTTAATGATGTTCATTTTTATTTAGATTTATTTTAATTATATTTAAGTTAGGGGGTGTTAGGGTTAGACTTAGGTTTAGGGGTTAATAAATTTAGTATAGTGGTGGCGACATTGGGGGCAGCAGATTAGGGGTTAATAAATGTAGGTAGGTTGCGGCGAAGTTAGGGGTGGCAGATTAAGGGTTAATAATATTTAACTAGTGTTTACGATGCGGGGTTGATATGTTTATTATAGTGGCGGCGATGTCGGGAGTGGCAGATTAGGGGTTAATAATTTTATTTTAGTGTTTGCAATGCGGGAGGGCCTTGGTTTAGGGGTTAATATGTAGTTTATGGGTGTTAGTGTACTTTTAAGCACTTTAGTTATGAGTTTTATGCTACAGCTTTGTAGTGTAAAACTCATAACTACTGACTTTAGAATGCGTTACGAATCTTGCGGGATCGACTGTACCGCTAACTTTTTGGCCTCCACATAAAAGTTTGTAATATTGGCGCTATGGAAGTCCCATTGAAAAAAAGACTTTACGAAAAAAGTTCATTTGCGGTACGGCCAAAAAAGTGTGCCGGACAGCTGTACCTACAAGACTCGTAATAGCAGCGGTAGTGAAAAAGCAGCGTTATGAGCCTTAAAGGGACAGTAAACCTTTAAAATAATGTTATATAATTCTGCACATAGTGCAGAATTATATAACATTATATTAGCCAAATATTATTTAAAGGTAATTTCCCCTATTCGTTTTTAAAAGAAAGCTCTGTTTCACAGACCCGCTCTCTGCTCTCTGCTGAGCGGGTCTGTTATATTTCCTCAGCGCATCGGGCCAGCTGTATAGTCACAGCCTTGCCCGACCGCGCCATAAGACTAAGTGCAGCTCGCTCCTGTATGTGCAGAATTATATAACATTATTTTTAAGGTTTACTGTCCCTTTAACGCTGCTTTTTTACTCATACCGCAAAACTCGTAATCTAGCCGAAAGTGTGCTTGTTTAACCCTAGGTAGTTAGTAAATAGTTAATAACTATATAGTAACTATTCTACCTAGTTAAAATAAATATAAACTTGCCTGTAAAATAAAAATAAACCCTAAGCTAGCTACAATGTAACTATTAGTTATATTGTAGCTAGCTTAGGGTTTATTTTATAGGTAAGTATTTAGTAATGATATTCATTTTTATTTAGATTTATTTTAATTATATTTAAGTTAGGGGGTGTTAGGGTTAGGGTTAGACTTAGGTTTAGGGGTTAATACATTTAGTATAGTGGTGGCGACTTTGGAGGTGGTAGATTAGGGGTTAATAAATGTAGGTGGGTGGCGGCGATGTTAGGGGTGGCAGATTAAGGGTTAATAATATTTAAGTAGTGTTTACGATGTGGTGGTGCAGCGGTTTATGGGTTAATATGTTTATTATAGTGGCGGCGATGTCAGGAGCGGCAGTTTAGGGGTTAATAATTTTATTTTAGTGTTTGCGATGCGGGAGGGCCTCTGTATAAGGGTTAATAGGTAGTTTATGGGTGTTAGTGTAATTTTTAGAACTTTAGTTATGAGTTTTATCCTACAGCTTTGTAGTGTAAAACTCATAACTACTGACTTTAGAATGTGTTACGAATCTTGCGGGATAAGCTGTACCGCTCACTTTTTGGCCTCCAAAAAAAAGCTTGTAATATCGGCGCTATGGAAGTCCCATTGAAAAAAGACTTTACGAAAATTGCGTAAGTTAATTTGCGGTACGGCCAAAAAAGTGTGCGGGACAGCTGTACCTACAAGACTCGTAAAAGCAGCGGTAGTGAAAAAGCAGCGTTATGAGCCTTTCTAGCCGAAAGTGTGCATGTTTAACCATTTGTATTACATGTATATTTAAAGTCACATAGCAAACGTTTTATAGTTTTCAATATTTCATTAATTTGTGTGGCAAAAGCTTAAAGGAATACCAAACCCAATTTTTTCCGTTCATGGTTAGAATAGAGTACGCAATTTTAAGAAACTTTCTAATTTATTCCTATTATCAAATTTTCTTTGTTCTCTTGTTATCTTTATTTGAAAAAGAAAGAATGAAAGCTTTGGAGTTGGCCCATTTTTGGTTTAGCAACGTGGATAGCTCCTGCTGATTGGTGGCTACATTTAGCTATCCAATCAGCAAGTGCCAAGCGCAACCCAGGTGCTGAACCTAAAATGGTCCTGCTCCAAAGCTTTCATTCCTGCTTTTCAAATAAAGATACCAAAGGAATAAAGAAAAATTGATTATAGGATTAAAATAGAAAGTTGCTTATAATTGCATGCTTTTCCTAAATCATAAAAAGAAAAAAATGGGCTTAGTATCCCTTGAATGCAATTTGTGAATTTACAGAGTTTGAAAAAAAAGTAAAATCCCTTAAATTACTGAATTGTATTATTGTTTGTTTCATCTCTATTGCTATATGCAGTAACTGTTATCGTAGAACATACAAAAATATATGTAGAGGGATATTGTAGCCCAAGAATATTTTATTTTATGTTTGAAAGAAAGACATTTTAATATGTTGAAAATATAAATTTATCTTGAAAATATTACTGGTTATAGACTTCCCTATTTCAATGGCTATTGGGTAATTCCTGGTGTTGTTAATTGGCATTTGTACCACCAGTCAATTAGTATTAGTTGGAAAAGCACAACTGATATCAAAGTATTAATTATAATTTAAAGGGACATGAAATCCATCATTTTTCAGTCATGATTCAGGTAGAGCATACCAATTTACTTATATTATCTTGTTTGCATTGCTGTTTTGGTAGCCTTTGTTAGAAAGTATACCTATGTGAGCTATATGCTGATTAGTAGCTGCACATATATGCCTCTTGTCATTGGGTCATCAGATATGGTCAGCTAGTTCCCAGTAGTGCATTGCTGTTCCTTTAACAAATAACAAAAGAATGAAGCAAATTTGACAATACAAATAAACTGTAAAATTGTATGCTCTATCTGAATCATGAAATAAACATTCTAGGTTCAATTTTAATTTAAATGTAAGTATCTTTAAAGGGATACTAAACCTATTTTTTTTTCTTTCTTGATTCATATAGAGCATGCAATTTTAAGCAACTTTCTATTTTACTTCTATTATCAATTTTCCTTTGTTCTATTGCTATCTTTATTTGAAAAAGCAGGTATGAAAGCTTTGGAGCCGGCCCATTTTAGGTTCAGAATCTGTGTTGCACTTGCTGATTGGATGGCTAAATGTAGCAACCAATCACAAGCGCTATCCAGGATTCTGAACCAAAAATGGGCCAGCTCCAAAGCTTTCATACCTGCTTTTTCAAATAAAGATAGCAGTAGAAGTAAATTAGAAAGTTGCTTAAAATTGCATGCTCTATCTGAATCATGAAAGAAAAAAAAATGTTTTAGTGTCCCTTTAATGCCACATGTTTAAGACTAAACAAAGTTATTAAGAAAAAAACTTAGAGAGAGGTGTTATTTTTTTATTTTTGGCATCATAACTAGCAGTGGTTGTTGCAATCTATACTATAATTGCATCTGTAATGACCGTCGCCGTCGGCAGTTGCGCACGCATCCTCAATGGAATGTTGGCAGCGCAAGGACAAAATAATTTACCTGGATACAGCGAAGCTGCATCCAGGTGAATTCCGAAAATGGCAGGGCGGTGAAAGAATCCACCGAATATAATTGAAAATGATAAAAATACATAATAAAACATGCAAAGAGAAATAAAAATTCAAGTGAATATACTGATTTTGTTTATTCTCACTTGTTTATTAGATAATATTCACTTTTTTTTTTCTCTTCCTTTTTTTTTATTTAACACCCTAAAAGAAGTACAGTGATTCTAATCTAATCAATTTAGCTCAGATGAGATGATCCATATCACATCCATTGAAGTCTTAAAATGTATATTTATTCTGTGAAGCCTATGATGTGACAATAGGATAATCTCCTGTTAATTTGTCTTAATAAAACATATGTTAATAATTGAAATGTATCTTTGAATGTCTTCTTATAATTTGAAAGAATTTTTAAATTGATCAAAGGGATATCCTAGATATGTTTTGTATTGATCGTTATGTTTACATTTTTTTTTCTTTTGATATTCATTGTATATGTTATGAATATTGCTATTTCTATGATGAGCATGTCGGTATAAAATATGTATATGTATATGTATATATGTATGTATATGTGTGTATATATATATATATATATATATATATATATATATACTATATTTATATATATATATATATGACGTATGTGTGTGTGTATATGTGTATATATATCTATATATCTATATATCTATATATCTATATATATATATATATATATATATGTGACGTGTGTGTGTACTATATAATGTATATCTACAATAATCAATAATGTTTGGATCTTAACTACTAATAGAGTCCAAAAAATATTTTAATGCCTAGTTGTAATTAATTTGGTTTTTGTATTTACATTTCTACAAGATTGTGTTATTGCATGTACAAAATATTGATTTTTCTTTGCTTTAACGACCATTAGATATAGTTTATCTCTCTTTAACTCTAGTGTGGAAGAATGTAAATAAACTAACTCCACAATTCTCAATACACACAACATTTACTTTCTTAATATTGGAAAATAGAACAAGAGAGGATTTAATAAATCACAAAGATCAGTTTACTCTTGCGCACATACAGTTGTTACAGCTGCACCTTAGGCCCTTGGAAGAATAATTGTAAACAGAAGAAGAAAAGCAATATCTAAACAGTAAATAAGTTAACAAACTCACCTGAAGCTGAGTGAACTTTATGAAATCAGGGAGTTGGGGATTAGATAGTTACCTTATGGCTAAAATGTGCTTTTCCAATTTTGGAGCAAATTCTATATTAAGTGTAATTTGATGGTAAATTGTCCTCTCAAAGTTAAGGAATAAGTGACCTATGAGATATGTAGTATTGATTTACCTTGCAATGGAGAATAACTAATAATGAGTGGAGCACAATGAGGACGAAATCTGAAATAAGTAGGTTAAAAGAAAACATAATGTCAAGGACCTTTTTATGAAGTAGCTGAGATGCCTTCAGCCATCATATATTAAGGTATATAATCTGCAGCGAGTTTATAAATGATAGCAGAGATCTATATATATATTTTTTTTCCAAGATGGGGAAGTTGCATAGCTGTCTTTGTCATAGAACATGCAATACTAACTACATGTGGTCCATATCAGACAAGTATCTTCATAGATAGAAAATTACAGTAAAGAATTACAACACTGGGATTGTAATCTGCTTTTCAAGGTTTTATTATCCTTAGGCATAGTACCATATATATAGATACATTTGAATCAGTTGTTGTGATTTACTTGGATATTTGCTAAATCTTTTGATACAGTGCCACATGAGAGATTATTGTACAAAATTAAGGGACTCAAAATAGCTGAAAATCTTAGCTAATGGGTAACTATCTGTATAAAAGAAAGGGAGCAATGTGTTGTTGTAAATGGATCATGCACAGATTGGACATAATTAGTGAGGTCTTCAGAGAACTGTGCTGGGCCCTGTTTTTTTATTTTTTTATTAAATATATATGACTTGAAGAAAGGATTAAATAGAAACATCTCTATATTTGAAGATGATTCAAAACTGTTTAAGGTTATTTAGGCCAGTGCAGGATGTTAATGCTTTGCAAGGAAATTTACAAAAATCAGAGGAATGGTCTGGTAAATGCCAAATGAGATTTAAGGCTAGATTACGAGTTGAGCATAATTTATAGGAATGTCTATTTATGAATACTTAGACCATATTCCCTTATGTGAAGAAAATTGGAATGTGAAATATTTATAGTATACAGTTAAACACTTTACTAAATATAATCTCTGCATAAATATGTTTTTTGTCATGTTTTCAGCTACTTGAATGCAAAAGGCTGCAATGCATTTATATCTGTATAGATTTGTGTACATATGTATTTATGTGTTTAGATGTGTATTTATGTCTGTAAATACGTATATACACATATAAATACATATGTAAATATATAAAATACATATACATATTTATACAAATATATATACAGTATATATATATATATATATATATATATATATATATATATATATATATATATATATATATATATATATATAAATGTATATGAATGCATCTCTATGTTAAAGCCCTTTGCAACACTTTTTTTCCAACACTTGAGATATGTGCTATAACAAAGACAGCTATATTTGAGCCCATATAACTTTTTAATGCAATATTATTTTTTTAGTAATTTTTATTAGGCTGTTATTATGATTGTAACCGTATTTCTAAATGTAATTTTAAAAAGTTTTGTGCAGCTTTTTTTGTTGAGCATAAAAGTTAACCAGTGCTCTGAAGTCTCGCTAACCCGACGCACAATAAATTTAATTGCGCTCAAGCAAACGCTTTTACTTTCATCTCGTAATAAGTAAACTACTTCTGACGTGGGCAAAGAGCCGGGATAAAGCTCTTATCGCTCGTGCGCAACAGCATACCACTCATAATCTAGCCCTTAATATTGGTAAATGTAACGTTCTACATTTTGAACCAAAAAATATGCAGTATACCTATTTTTTAAATGTTGCTAGATTTAGCAAAACAGAGGAGGAAAAGGATTTAGGCATTCTTTTACATAACAAGCTATGCAGCTTTTATATACGATAAATCATATTGCGCTCAAGCAAATGCGTTTTCTTTCAACTCGTACTACATACACTACTTCTGATGTTGGCAAAGATCCGGGATAAACCTCTTATCGCTCGTGCGCAACAGCGCACCACTCATAATCTAGCCCTTAATATTGGTAAATGTAACGTTCTACATTTTAAACGAAAAAATATACAGTCTACCTATTTTTAAATGTTGCTAAATTTAGCAAAACAGAGGAGGAAAACGATTTAGGCATACATTTACATAACAAGCTATGCAGTTTTTTTATATATATATATTATTTTTATTAATGAGGCATTTTAAGAGTACATAAAGTTAATAGTAAAAACATACTTGAAATATATATAGTTAATATGTCACACTATTGTATACAGTATAACAAAGAATGCTTGATATAATTGTACATATTGATATATCTCCTTGTACATTTGACAATCGTAAAATACATAACGGTAGAACAAATATCAATCTTAGCACCCTGTCATTCTCGGCTGAGTAGGTTCAGGGGTTTGGAGCATGTGCAAGGTGATGACTTAGTTAAGCTGAGAGGATGTGAAGAGGTGAGTAGGACTCAGTATACCAGAATGGAAACACAGAACAAAGAAGGGCTTTTCTTAAAGTAACTTTACTAAGGTATTGCAAGGAAAACAAGAGGTAAAGCACATCAAGGTTATATTCCAAACTGATAATAAACAAATGAAAATCTTTGTAAAAGAACAGTTCAAGCAGAAGTCCTTCAACAGACACAGACGACCCTTACGAGTACTTGATATTAGGATCAAAGTGGGCATACACGGGTATTAGAGCCAGGGTACTTGGTATCATATGCCAGTATCTCGGTAAGGCAACTTGGTTTCAGGAACGGGCCGAGCATACGCCTGTATCTTGGTAAGGCAACTTGGTTTCAGGAACGGGCCGAGCATACGCCAGTATCTCGGTATAGCAACTTGGGTTCAGGAAGGGGCCGAGCATATGCCAATATCTCGGTAAGGCAACTTGGGTTCAGGAAGGGACCAAGCATACGCCAGTATCTCGGAAAGGCAACTTGGTTTCAGGAACAGGCCGAGCATACACCAGTATCTCAGTAAGGCAACTTGGTTTCAGGAAGGAGCCGAGCATACGCCAGTATCTCGGTAAGGCAACTTGGTTTCAGGAAGGAGCCGAGCATACGCCAGTATCTCGGTAAGGCAACTTCGTTTCTGGAAGGGTCCAAGCATACGCCAGTATCTCGGTAAGGCAACTTGGGTTCGGGAACAGGCCGAGCATACGCCAGTATCTCGGTAAGGCAACTTGGGTTCAGGAACAGGCCGAGTATACACCAGTATCTCGGTAAGGCAACTTGGGTTCGGGAATAGGCCGAGCATACGCCAGTATCTCGGTAAGGCAACTTGGGTTCAGGAACAGGCCGAGCATACGCCAGTATCTCGGTAAGGCAACTTAGTTTCAGGAAGACAAATGTCACAGTAGAGTTGCTTAGACTCAGCAAGCAGATAAACATACAGTTCTTACAGCAGTGGAGTTTAGTACCAACAGCCAAGGAAGTATACAGGTACTCACAGCAGAGGTACTTGGCTTCAGGATATACAGATGTTGCAGTATAGTTGCTTAGACTCAGCAAGCAGATTAACATACAGTTCTTACAGCAGTGGAGTTTAGTACCAACAGTCAAGGAAGTATACAGGTACTCACAGCAAAGGTACTTGGCTTCAGGATAAACAGATGTCACAGTATAGTTGCTTAGACTCAGCAGCCAGTTAAGCTTACAGTTCTCACAGCATGGTGATAGACACAGTAGCCAAGTAAGCATACTGGATACAAAAGAATTATCAAAATACAAGCCAAGGGTCAGTAGCCAGGAAAGCAGTCCAATCTTTCATAAAGCAAAAAGGGAAATCCAGAAGAATGGTCAATCAGCAAGCCGAGTTCAGATGCCAGGGATCCAACAACAAAACAGGAATTCAGGAAACAGAATAGAGGCAACATACTTGAAACAACATACTTGAAATATATATAGTTAATATGTCACACTATTGTATACAGTATAACAAAGAATGCTTGATATAATTGTACATATTGATATATCTCCTTGTACATTTAACAATTGTAAAATACATAACGGAAGAACAAATATCAATCTTAGCACCCTAAACATGAAAATTTTCAACTACCTCTTTTTTTCCAAATGTCTGGCCCATGGAAAAGAAAAAACAACCAAGGCGTGAAAGATGCATTATCACATTTTAAATAATAACTGGGAAAGGAAAAGGGTGAAGGAAAGAAAGAAAAAAAAAGGAGGGGGGCTGATGTGGTAAGTTATCCCTCTCTCCCTGTCTCCAACTCCCCCTCTCCCCCTCCAACACTCCATATTCTTATTACTTTGTCTATCCACCATTCCGGAAAGACCCCTGACAGAATAGATATGCAAAAGAAAAAAGACTTTTTTAAAACAAGCAGTAATTTGCCTCAGGATTGAATATGGGTATGCAAGTATGACTTTAAGCCATTTTTTGAAGAATGTTTTAACTGATTTGTCTTGATTTATAAAAGGGCTGTATCCTTCTAAATTATGCCTAGATTTAGAGTTCTGCGTTAGCCGTCAAAACCAGCGTTAGGGGGTCCTAACGCTGGTTTTGGCCGCCCGCTGGTATTTAGAGTCAGTCAGGAAAGGGTCTAACGCTCAATTTCCAGCCGCGACTTTTCCATACCGCAGATCCCCCTACGCCATTTGCGTATCCTATCTTTTCAATGGGATCTTTCTAACGCCGGTATTTAGAGTCTTGGCTAAAGTGAGCATTAGAAATCTAACGACAAGACTCCAGCCGCAGAGAAAAGCCAGGAGTTAAGAGCTTTCTGGGCTAATACCGGTTCATAAAGATCTTAACTACTGTGCTCTAAAGTACACTAACACCCATAAACTACCTATGTACCCCTAAACCGAGGCCCCCCCACATCGCTGCTACTCTATTAAATTTTTTTAACCCTTAATCTGCCGACCGCACATCACCCCAACCTACATTATCCCTATGTACCACTAATCTGCTGCCCCTAACATCGCCGACCCCTATATTATATTTATTAACCCCTAATCTGCCCCCCCCAACGTCGCCGCTACCGTACCTACACTTATTAACCCCTAATCTGCCGACCGGACCTCACCGCTACTCTAATAAATGTATTAACCCCTAAAGCTAAGTCTAACCCTAACACTAACAACCCCTAAGTTAAATATAATTTAAATCTAACTAAATAAAATAAATCTTATTAAATAAATTATTCCTATTTAAAGCTAAATCCTTACCTGTAAAATAAACCCTAATATAGGTACAATATAACTAATAATTATATTGTAGCTATTTTAGGATTAATATTTATTTTACAGGCAACTTTTGTATTTATTTTAACCAGGTACAATAGCTATTAAATAGTTAAGAACTAATTAATAGCTACCTAGTTAAAATAAATAAAAAATTACCTGTAAAATAAATCCTAACCTAAGTTACAATTGAACCTAACACTACACTATCAATAAATTAATTAAATAAATTAAATACAAATATCTACAAATAAATACGAATAAATACACTAACTAAAGTACAAAAAATAAAAAAAGAACTAAGTTACAAAAAATAAAAAAATAATTTACAAACATAATAAAAATATTTCAACAATTTTAAGCTAATTACACATACTCTAAGCCCCCTAATAAAATAACAAAGCCCCCCAAAATAAAAAAAATGCCCTTCCCTATTCTAAAATAAAAATTGTAAAGCTCTTTTACCTTATCAGCCCATAAAAGGGCCTTTTGCGGGGCATGCCCCAAAGAATTCTGCTCTTTTGCCTGTAAAAAAAAACATACAATACCCCCCCAACATTACAACCCATCACCCACATACCCCTAATCTAACCCAAACCGCCCTTAAATAAACCTAACACTAAGCCCCTGAAGATCTCCCTACCTTGTCTTCACCTCGCCGGGTATCACCGATCCGTCCAGAAGAGGGTCCAAAGTCTTCATCCTATCCGGCAAGAAGAGCTCCTCCAGAGGGTCCAAAGTCTTCATCCTATCGGGCAAGAAGAGGACATCCGGACCGGCAAACATCTTTATCCAGGCGGCATCTTCTATCTTCTTCCATCCGGCGCGGAGCGGGTCCATCTTCAAGCAGCCGACGCAGAGCCGTCCTTCCTCACCGACGGACTAACGATGAATGAAGGTTCCTTTAAGGGACGTTATACAAGATGGCGTCCCTCAAATTCCGATTGGCTGATAGGATTCTATCAGCCAATCGGAATTAAGGTAGGAAATATCTGATTGGCTGATTGAATCAGCCAATCAGATTGAACTTCAATCTGATTGGCTGATTCCATCAGCCAGTCAGATTATTCCTACCTTAATTCTGATTGGTTGATAGAATCCTATCAGCCAATCAGAATTTGAGGGACGCCATCTTGGATGACTCCCTTAAAGGAACCTTCATTCGTCGTTAGTCCATCGGTGAGGAAGGATGGCTCTGCGTCGGCTGCTTGAATATGGACCTGCTCCACACCAGATGGAAGAAGATAGAAGATGCCGCCTGGATGAAGATGTTTGCCGGCCTGGATGTCCTCTTCTTGCCCGATAGGATGAAGACTTTGGACCCTCTGGAGGAGCTCTTCTTGCCGGATAGGATGAAGATATCGGACCCTCTTCTGGACGGATCGGTGATACCCGGCGTGGTGAAGACAAGGTAGGGAGATCTTCAGGGGCTTAGTGTTAGGTTTAAGGGGGGTTTGGGTTAGATTAGGGGAATGTGGGTGGTGGGCTGTAATGTTGGGGGGGTATTGTATGTTTTTTTTTTACAGGCAAAAGAGCAGAATTCTTTGGGGCATGCCCCGCAAAAGGCCCTTTTAAGGGCTGGTAAGGTAAAAGAGCTTTACAATTTTTATTTTAGAATAGGGTAGGGCATTTTTTTATTTTGGGGGGCTTTGTTATTTTATTAGGGGGCTTAGAGTAGGTGTAATTAGCTTAAAATTGTTGTAATATTTTTATAATGTTTGAAAATTATTTTTTTATTTTTTGTAACTTAGTTCTTTTTTATTTTTTGTACTTTAGTTAGTGTATTTATTTGTAGGTATTTGTATTTAATTTATTTAATTAATTTATTGATAGTGTAGTGTTAGGTTTAATTGTAACTTAGGTTAGGATTTATTTTACAGGCATTTTTTTATTTATTTTAACTAGGTAGCTATTAATTAGTTCTTAACTATTTAATAGCTATTGTACCTGGTTAAAATAAATACAAAGTTGCCTGTAAAATAAATATTAATCCTAAAATAGCTACTATATAATTATTAGTTATATTGTAGCTATATTAGGGTTTATTTTACAGGTAAATATCTAGCTTTAAATAGGAATAATTTATTTAATAAGATTAATTTTATTTCGTTAGATTTAAATTATATTTAATTTAGGGGGTTGTTAGTGTTAGGGTTAGACTTAGCTTTAGGGGTTAATACATTTATTAGAGTAGCGGTGAGGTCCGGTCGGCAGATTAAGGGTTAATAATTGTAGGTAAGTGGCGGCGACGTTGGGGGCGGCAGATTAGGGGTTAATAAATATAATATAGGGGTCGGCGGTGTTAGGGGCAGCAGATTAGGGGTACATAGGGATAACGTAGGTTGTGGCGGTGTACGGAGCGGCAGATTAGGGGTTAAAAATAATATGCAGGGGTTAGCGATAGCGGGGGCAGCAGATTAGGGGTTAATAAGTGTAAGGTTAGGGGTGTTTAGACTCGGGGTTCATGTTAGGGTGTTAGGTGCAGACTTAGGAAGTGTTTCCCCATAGGAAACAATGGGGCTGCGTTAGGAGCTGAACGCTGCTTTTTTGCAGGTGTTAGGTTTTTTTTCAGCTCAAACTGCCCCATTGTTTCCTTTGGGGGAATCGTGCACAAGCACGTTTTTGAAGCTGGCCGCGTCCGTAAGCACCGCTGGTATTGAGAGTTGCAGTGGCGGTAAATTATGCCCTACACTCCCTTTTTGGAGCCTAACGCAGCCCTTCTGTGAACTCTAAATACCAGCGGTATTTAAAAGGTGCGGGGGAAAAAATACACGCCTAGCTAACGCACCCCTTTGGCCGCAGAACTCTAAATCTAGCCGTTAATTTGTCTAAGAACTGACTTAGTAAATATTTTCATACTCGGACTTGACTTGGATTTCCATGAACTTAGTGTGATCAACCTACCTATTACAATTGCTGTGTTTATTAAGGAGATATTCTCCTCTGCATAGGTGTAGTTATGTAACAATATAACATCTCTTTTAGTTATATTTATTTAGCCAGGAATATTTTCAGCCAATAGCTCACCTTAGACCAGAAAACCCTGACTTTCGGACATAGCCAGAAACAGTGAGATAGATCTGCATTGGGATAGGAACATCTAGTACAATAATCACTTTTGTGCAGCGACCATTTAGCTATTTTGGCAGGTGACATGTATGTTTTGTTAATCATTTTCATAAGTGATTCCCTGCATGCCGGAGAATTAGTGCAGTTAGTTATCAATTTAAAACGATGGATAATCTCTTCACTTGAAATTTCTACCAAATCCTGAGACCATTTGTTTTGTAGGTGATCCATATTTACTCAACCAATTCTGTGCATTAACAAATTATACCAAATTGCAATAGACTTCAATTCTGCCTTATATGCTCTAATCCCATTATCTATTTCCCCCAGTGACCAGTTCCTTTCAGGATTTTGTGTCAGTAATATTATCTAATCTACAGATATGCAAAAATGTCATTTCTGGATAATGCAAATAGGGATTGGCAAATGTGTAAATTTCCGAATTTTGAATGTTAGAACGAATGTTATCACCAAAATTCGAATTATAAATCAGAATGTTCATAAGAACGGATATTCTTAAAAATTCTATAATTGAATGTTATTTACAGTTTTCGAATGTCACTTTCGAATTTGAATGTTTATAATTATATTGAATGTCCACATTCGAAATTTTGAATTTAACATTCTATTTAACAAATACTATTCAGAAGTTCAATAGTTCATGTGGTAGGGAGGGAATTTAGTAAATTGATACATAATAGATACAAATAAATCATTTTGAATGTTTCTATAAACATTCATGCATAATTCGAATATTACATTTAAAGAATGCATTAGAAATACTATTACAAACATATAAATTCAAATTTTTCTAATTCAAATATTGCATAATTTGAATATTACATTTAAAGAAAGCATTAGAAATCCTATTACAAATATAAATTCAAATTTTTCGAAAATAATATTTTCGAATGTAATCGTAAAATTCTAAACCGAACATTCGAAAATCGAATGTTAGAATGTTATGTAAACATTCGAAATTCGATTCAAACGAACAAATGTGTAAAAATGTGTTTCATTTTTAGAATGTTGCGAAACATTCGCCCATCCCTAAATGCAAATTCTTTTTTTAAAGACATAAATGATTTAATCGTGCCCAGATTTGCGTCCTCAAGTTGGTATAAATAAGCCAGACCTTTTTGTTTCCATGACTAAAATATACTAGTCACCAGACTCGGAGCAAACTCTATGTTGCCCCCTATGGGCGCAAATCTTGATAACAGATTCCCAATTTGTAATTCTTTTTAAAATGTATTCCAAGCTTTGATAATATTGAATATAACCTCTCTGTCTCATTGTTTTTTAAATATCTTTCTCCCTTGCATGCAATACACCCAGTAGGGAGATTGGGGCTAGTATATAATTTTTAATCTGAAGATATGACAAAAACCCCTCTTCCGTAATCCAATCAGATGCTACTTTAACCATGCATGACCAATTATAGTACTTAATATTGGGAAATCCTAAACTTCCATATTCTCTTTTTTGCATTAACTTACTAAGAGCAATTCTTGCTGTTTTCCCTATCTTTGAGCCCTTATAACTTTTTAATGCAATTTTTTTTTTTTTTTTTTTTTAGTAATTTTTATTAGACAGTGTTATTATGAGTGTAACCGTACTTCTAAATGTGATTTTGATTTGTTTTGTGCAGTTTTTTTTTGTCGAGCATAAAAGTTAACCAGTGCTCTGAAGTCGCGCTAACCCGACGCACGATAAATCCAATTGCGCTCAAGCAAATGCGTTTTCTTTCAACTCGTAATACATACACTACTTCTGATGTGCAAAATAAATGTGATAATGAAATACACAAAGTGAATCGTGAAAAAAGTTCAAATATAAGGATATGTAAATCTTCTAAGAAAGGTCTCTTCACTCTTCTGCGGTCCTCCGTGTGTTCTCAAAGAAAAGGAAACAAGATATGCAACATAGTGTAACTCTGTAACCACTTATAGTGCAACAATTCTGCTTGTTTAATGAGTGATTACTCACATTTGTTGGAGCTTATGGCCAAGCTCAGGGTAATGCGCACTCCCACTTTATACTGGTGGGAAAACAGTACTCTCAGGCAAATCTTATAAAAGCAAACATTTATTAAAATACATAAAAAGCGTCACAAATGCTTTTACAACACCTCTTACAAAGGGAAACTGAGTAATAATAGCTGTAAAATTACTCAAAAGAGTAGATGCCAGTCCTGGATGGAGATGGATGGACAAGCAGAATCTTAACCGCTTCGAACCACCACTTCCCAGTGCCAGAAAGACCGCTCCTCCCTCAGGTGAATAAGCAGATGTATTTATATATATATATATATATATATATTTATTATATACTTCTGATGTGGGCAAAGATCCGGGATAAACCTCTTATCGCTCGTGCGCAACAGCGCACCACTCATAATCTAGCCCTTAATATTGGTAAGTGTAAGTTCTACATTTTAAACGAAAAAATATACAGTCTACCTATTTTTAAATGTTGCTAAATTTAGCAAAACAGGAGGAAAACGATTTAGGCATACATTTACATAACAAGCTATGCAGTTTTTTTTTGTTTTTTTTATATATATATTATTTTTATTAATGAGGCATTTTAGGAGTACATAAAGTTAATAGTAAAAACATACTTGAAACATATATAGTTAATATTTCACACTATTGCATACAGTATAACAAAGAATGCTTGATATAATTGTACATATTGATATATCTCCTTGTACATTTGACAATCGTAAAATACATAACGGTAGAACAAATATCAATCTTAGCACCCTGTCATTCTCGGCTGAGTAGGTTCAGGGGTTTGGAGCATGTGCAAGGTGATGGCTTAGTTAAGCTGAGAGGATGTGAAGAGGTGAGTAGGACTCAGTATACCAGAATGGAAACACAGAACAAAGAAGGGCTTTTCTTAAAGTAACTTTACTAAGGTATTGCAAGGAAAACAAGAGGTAAAGCACATCAAGGTTATATTCCAAACTGATAATAAACAAATGAAAGTCTTTGTAAAAGAACAGTTCAAGCAGAAGTCCTTCAACAGACACAGACGACCCTTACGAGTACTTGATATTAGGATCAAAGTGGGCATACACGGGTATTAGAGCCAGGGTACTTGGTATCATATGCCAGTATCTCGGTAAGGCAACTTGGTTTCAGGAACGGGCCGAGCATACGCCTGTATCTTGGTAAGGCAACTTGGTTTCAGGAACGGGCCGAGCATACGCCAGTATCTCGGTATAGCAACTTGGGTTCAGGAAGGGGCCGAGCATATGCCAATATCTCGGTAAGGCAACTTGGGTTCAGGAAGGGACCAAGCATACGCCAGTATCTCGGAAAGGCAACTTGGTTTCAGGAACAGGCCGAGCATACACCAGTATCTCAGTAAGGCAACTTGGTTTCAGGAAGGAGCCGAGCATACGCCAGAATCTCGGTAAGGCAACTTGGTTTCAGGAAGGAGCCGAGCATACGCCAGTATCTCGGTAAGGCAACTTCGTTTCTGGAAGGGTCCAAGCATACGCCAGTATCTCGGTAAGGCAACTTGGGTTCGGGAACAGGCCGAGCATACGCCAGTATCTCGGTAAGGCAACTTGGGTTCAGGAACAGGCCGAGTATACACCAGTATCTCGGTAAGGCAACTTGGGTTCGGGAACAGGCCGAGCATACGCCAGTATCTCGGTAAGGCAACTTGGGTTCAGGAACAGGCCGAGCATACGCCAGTATCTCGGTAAGGCAACTTAGTTTCAGGAAGACAAATGTCACAGTAGAGTTGCTTAGACTCAGCAAGCAGATAAACATACAGTTCTTACAGCAGTGGAGTTTAGTACCAACAGCCAAGGAAGTATACAGGTACTCACAGCAGAGGTACTTGGCTTCAGGATATACAGATGTTGCAGTATAGTTGCTTAGACTCAGCAAGCAGATTAACATACAGTTCTTACAGCAGTGGAGTTTAGTACCAACAGCCAAGGAAGTATACAGGTACTCACAGCAAAGGTACTTGGCTTCAGGATAAACAGATGTCACAGTATAGTTGCTTAGACTCAGCAGCCAGTTAAGCTTACAGTTCTCACAGCATGGTGATAGACACAGTAGCCAAGTAAGCATACTGGATACAAAAGAATTATCAGAATACAAGCCAAGGGTCAGTAGCCAGGAAAGCAGTCCAATCTTTCATAAAGCAAAAAGGGGAATCCAGAAGAATGGTCAATCAGCAAGCCGAGTTCAGATGCCAGGGATCCAACAACAAAACAGGAATTCAGGAAACAGAATAGAGGCAACATACTTGAAACAACATACTTGAAATATATATAGTTAATATGTCACACTATTGTATACAGTATAACAAAGAATGCTTGATATAATTGTACATATTGATATATCTCCTTGTACATTTAACAATTGTAAAATACATAACGGAAGAACAAATATCAATCTTAGCACCCTAAACATGAACATTTTCAACTGCCTCTTTTTTTTCCAAACATCTGGCCCATGGAAAAGAAAAAACAACCAAGGCGTGAAAGATGCATTATCACATTTTAAATGATAACTGGGAAAGGAAAGGGGTGAAGGAAAGAGAGAGAAAAAAAGGGAGGGGGGATGATGGGGTAAGTTCTCCCTCTCTCCAACTCCCCCTCCAACACTCCATATTCTTATTACTTTGTTTCTCTCACTTAGTCCATCCACCATTCCGGAAAGACCCCTGACAGAATAGATATGCAAAAAAAATCAGACTTTTTTAAAACAAGCAGTAATTTGCCTCTGGATTGAATCTGGGTATGCAAGTATGACTTTAATGGGACACTGAACCCAATTTTTTTCTTTTGTGATTCAGATAGAGCATACAATTTTAAGCAACTTTCTAATTTACACCTATTATCAAATGTTCTTCATTCTCTTGACATCTTTATTTGAAAAGCAAGAATGTAAGTTCAGATGCTGGCCCATTTTTGGTGAACAACCTGGGTTGTTCTTGCTGATTGGTGGATAAATTCACCCACCAATAAACAGATGCTGTCCAGGGTACTTAACCAAAAATTGGCAGGCTCCTTAGCTTAGATGCTTTCTTTTTCAAATAAAGATTGCAAGAGAACAAAGAAAAAATGATAATAGGAGTAAATTAGAAAGTTTTTTTTTTAAATTGCATGCTTTATATAAATCACAATAGTTGGGTTCAGTGTCCCTTTAAGCCATTTTTCGAAGAATGTTTTAACTGATTTTTCTTCATTTATAAAAGAGCTGTATCGTTCTAAATTTGCCTAAGAACTGACTTAGTAAACTTATTCATACTCGGACTTCACTTGGATTTCCATGAACTTAGTATGGTCAACCTACCTATTAAAATTGCTGTGTTTATTAAGGAGATATTCTCTGTATATAGGGGGGGAGGGGGGGAGATGAGCAAACACATAATATCTAATGTAAGTAAGCATAAAGGTAATTAGACATAGCACAATATAAGAGATAAAATGAAGCTTAGCGTGATCTGGGCATAATATAAATCCCAAAACTTTCTTTATGGTATACTATGATATAGTGGGCCCTAGATTCTTGGGATGGGTTACTTGAGCCTGGACATCCTGTGCGGCTGAAAACCCACCTACTATGCCATGGGGTCTCACTGCACAACCTCGCCAGACTGAGTAGTTAAAGCTTACATATATTTTGTGGGATTAAGTTATCTCACAGACAAAACGTCATTCGGCTTCAAATTAAGATACCTGTGTTAGTGAAATTCAATTCCCCTCACAGCACTTCATCTCGCTGTATAGGAAAAATGCACTTCAATTGATCTTAGGTTGTCACATTCTAGGGCTAAACTTCCTTTATGTGAACTCCCTCAAGGCCCTGGCCATTGGCCCAGAAGGAGGAACACAGATTATGAAAGGATAGTTTTGAACAATAATGAAATAGTAATGATACACATAAGCACAGTAGTAAATCGTAATTGTCCTTGTCAGGGGCCCCCTCAAACCTCCAGACCGGACAGACACACAGAAAAGGTTCATCTTCATTAGAGGCATCATATCAGTGACCTGAGATCAATACAATTGTAAGGTAGCTGTTATGACATCTGTTTCCCGGGCACTTATGTAAATGTCTCTCCAGAGGCTCCCCACTAACCCACAGGTGAGGTATGAAGATAAGATGTCCGCAGCCACTATTATATAAAGTCTCAGCATGTTACATAATAAAAGCAAACAGCAAGCTAAATGAACATCAAGGTCCCATAACATAAATATCAAGATAGTCTTTAAATGGCTCTATATCAGTCCCATTGGAGCTTCATTCAAGAGAGAAGTGAGATGGCCCAGATAATATAATTGAGGACTCAATTCACAATGTTTTGGGCGTTTGGTATTAGAAAAGCCATGTTGTGTAACATGTAAATATTGGCATGTATACTTTGTGGCACATTATATTAGGACATTCACTATAGGTATGAGATATAATGATCTCTACTAAAGGTCCTAGAGTGTATGACATAATAAATTAGCCGTTTTTGACCTCTCAATACCAAAAAAAGGATCACAGCAGTAGATATAGGTATATAAACGTTCACAAAAAAAACAACAACAGGCGTCTGTCCATTAAACAGTATTTGTCCCGTTCAACTTGAGATGCTGAAGTTATATAAGCCATTACTAAGATTTATACCCAATCGACTCCATATGAGAGCAGAATCTGGCTGAGGGAACAAGCTTGCTATAGTGCTGAAATGGGTATGCAGTGGGGAGTACACTTTATGATTAGGCTCCCTGTGGTCAATCGAGTCCCCAGTTTGTAGAACAAAGGAAGGCTTCCACGTAACCGGCAGTCCAGATCCATTGCCCTTAACATTGAAGTTCATCAAGCTATCTTGCCATCCAGAATCCAACAAGACCGGAGGCTTAAATTGTGGAGTTGTACCTGGGTGCTGCACATTAAAGGTTGATCTCGCCAATATGCCCAACATCCCAGCCGTCGACCTCCCTATGCCCATGGAGCTAGGAGCAGGTCGCTGTGATGCAGCTACATCATGGGCCCTGGAGTATTGAGCGGGAAGGCAGCCTGTCATTACCGGTGGTTCCAGATGATGAGTGTTCACGTCCCCTAAGTAGTAGTGCTCGGTGGGCTCAGGAGAGAAAGCAGCACTATGCGCTGCAGTTGCGAGGAGTAGGCTAAGATCTCTCTGAAGCTGATCATAGCTCTGTGCAATTGCGGCCGTTAATGTGCTCTCCCAGGCATCTACGGCTGCTAAAACCTCCATGCTGTGTCCTGTTAGGCTTTCTCTCTTTGACACACAGGACCCTTGTAATATGTCAGAGCTCCAATGATCACCAGCCTCCTTTCCGTTACCGCCGTCAGCCTCCTCACACAGCTACCTTGTCCTCTGTCAGCCGGTCAGGTCCAGGTCAGCCTCAGAGCAGATTCCGGACCCACCGGAGCAGTATTCTTTGTCCTGCACAAGTGGCTAGGCGCTCTCACAATGATATGCCGCCCGATCAGCAAGGCCTCATCTGAAACTTGTTTGGGATTTGCCACCCGAACTTGTAGCCTGTTAAGTAATTTCAGTGAATCACAACTTCAGCAACAGTTCACAAGGCTATTAAAGCAATTTAGACTTTAGATATATGCCCCAAAACTTTATATGATTTGTATTTAGCCTAGAGCTCTTAATGCGTGCGTCTGCTCAGACCAGCTGCTGACTCCGCCCCTGAACTTCTTTAAATGGCATGGATTTTAGACTTTTTTTTCATTTTTTTTCTAGCCAGATAATCTCTGATTTAGCCATATTTATCTTGTATCCTGAAAAGGAACCAAATTTATTAATAATATTCAATAGTATTCGGATATTCCTCCATGAATTGCTCATAAAGAGCAGGGGATCATCCGAATAAAGGGACAAGGTAAATGACCTTCTCCTTATAGCAATACCTTCTAGATTTTTCCTAAGTCTTATTGCCAAAGGCTCTATCAATATATTAAATAAAAGCGGGGATTGGGGATATCCCTGTCTGGTGCCTTTTGCTATAAGTAATTTAGGGGAAAGTAGACCATTGATTAACAATGAAGAGGTTGTGTTTTTATATATGTCTAATGAATGCATTTGGCTTTGGTCTCAGGTTTGCTTTTTAACCATAAATGCTCTATTAAAAACAATACTTTACGCATGTTTTTTGTGAGGTTTCTACCATGCATAAATTCTGTTTAATCTTGGTGTATTAATGGGTCTATAATTTGTTTTAATCTGTTATCTAGAATTGTGGTTAATATTTTGTAGTCGTTATTTAGGAAAGAAATAGGTCTGTATGATTCTACTAATTCTGGGTCTTTATCCTTTTTAGGGATGACGTTAATAATAGAGGATGTGAAATATGGGGATTTCATATTATTTTGTGAATAATATAAATTAAATAGTTATTGCAGGTTGCCATAATCTGATCTTTAATAATCTTGTAAAACTCAATAGGGAGTTGGTCTGGGCCTGGTGCCTTAGTTAGTGGTGCCATTTGAATATTTTTGAGACTTTCTTCCTGTGTTATAGTGGCATTTAATATCTCTAACTGCCTTATTTCTAGTTTCAGAACCTAAATTTGCCCCCAAAAATGTTTTTTTTTTTTTTTTCACTAGTATTTATATTTGGATTTGTGTGTATTTTTTAGAAATATTTCTAGAAAATATCTTTAATCTCTGATATGTTCATATGTCTTTTCGTCTTATCCTTAATTGCATCAATATAATTCTTTTTTTTTTTTTTTTTGCGTGATTTAGTTAATAAAGAGAGCCATTTCATGGCCCTGCCATTAAAATTTAAGAATGCAGCATTTTTCTTTGTCAGTTTGGTACAATTTTTGATTAATGAAATGATCTCTTTCTAATTTTGCCTCTTGATTATTTGTCCCAACGGTTTTTACTTGGGCTATCTATCGCCTAGATTTAGAGTTCTGTGTTAGCCGTTAAAAGCAGTGTTAAGGGGTCCTAACGCTGCTTTTGGCCGCCCACTGGTATTTAGAGTCAGCCAGGAAAGGGTCTAACGCTCACTTTCAAGCCGCGACTTTTCCATACCGCAGATCCCCTTACGCCAATTGCGTATCCTATCTTTTCAATGGGATCTTCCTAATGCCGGTATTTAGAGTCTTGGCTGAAGTGAGCAGTACACCCTCTACCGACATGACTCCAGCCGCAGAAAAAAATCAGTAGTTAAGAGCTTTCTGGGCTAACGCCGGTTTATATAGCTCTTAACTACTGTGCTATAAAGTACACTAACACCCATACACTACCTATGTACCCCTAAACCGAGGTCCCCGCACATCGCCGCCACTATAATACATTTTTTTAACCCCTAATCTGCCGACCGCACACTGCTGCCATCTACATTATCCCTATGAACCCCTAATCTGCTGCCCCTAATATCGACAAATATAATATTTATTAACCCCTAATCTGCCCCCCCAACATCGCCACTACCTACCTACACTTATTAACCCCTAATCTGCCAACCAGACCTCGCCGCTACTATAATAATTGTATTAACCCCTAAAGCTAGGTCTAACCCTAACACCCCTCTAAGTTAAATATAATTTTAATCTAACGAAATAAATTAAATATTATTAACTAAAGTATTCCTATTTAAAACTAAATACTTACCTGTAAAATAAACCCTTATATAGCTACAATATAACGAATAATTATATTGTAGCTATTTTAGGATTTATTTTTATTTTACAGGCAACTTTGTATTTATTTTAACTAGGTACAAAAGCTATTAAATAGTTATTAACTATTTAATAGCTACCTAGTTAAAATAAGTACAAAATTACCTGTAAAATAAATCCTAACCTAAATTACAATTAAACCTAACACTACACTATCAATAAATAAATTAAATAAATTAACTACAAGTACCTACAATTAAATCAAATTAAATAAACTAAACTAAATTACAAAAAAACTCCCACTAAATTACAAAAAATAAAAAATGATTACAAGAATATTAGGCTAATTACACCTACTCTAAGCCCCCTAATAAAATAAAAAAGCCCCACCAAAAAATAAAGGTCCCTATCCTATTCTAAATTAAAAAGTAACCAGCTCTTTTACCAGCCCTTAAAAGGGCTTTTTGTGGGGCATGCCCCAAAGTAATCAGCTCTTTTGCCTGTAAAAAAAAATACAACCCCCCCAAAATTAAAACCCACCACCCACATACCCCTACTCTAACCCAAACCCCCCTTAAATAAACCTAACACTACCCCCTGAAGATCTCCCTACCTTGAGTCGTGTTCACCCAGCCGGGCACCGATGGACCTAAAGAGGACATTCGGAGCGGCAGAAGTCTTCATCGTATCCGGGCAAAAGAGGACATCCGGACTGGCAGACATCTTCATCCGAGCGGCATCTTCTATCTTCATCCATCCGGAGCGGAGTGGAGCCATCTTCTTCACCGACGCCTACTCGCCAAATAAAGGTTCCTTTAAATGACGTCATCCAAGATGGCGTCCCTCAAATTCCGATTGGCTGATAGGATTCTATCAGCCAATCGGAATTAAGGTAGGAAAAATCTGATTGGCTGATTGAATCAGCCAATCAGATTCAAGTTCAATCCGACTGGCTGATCCAATCAGCCAATCAGATTGAGCTTGCATTCTATTTGCTGATTGGAAAAGCCAATAGAATGCAAGCTCAATCTGATTGGCTGATTCAATTAGCCAATCAGATTTTTCCTAACTTAATTCTGATTGGCTGATAGAATCCTATCAGCCAATCGGAATTCGAGGGACGCCATCTTGGATGATGTAATTTAAAGGAACCTTCATTCGGCGAGTAGGCGTCGGTGAAGAAGGATGGATCCGTGTCGACTTGAAAAAGATGGCTCCGCTCTGGATGGATGAAGATAGAAGATGCCGCTTGGATGAAGATGTCTGCCGGTCCGGATGGCCTCTTCTGCCCGGACAGGATGAAGATTTCTGCCGGTCTGGATGTCCTCTTCTGCCCCATCGGGTGAAGACTTCGGCCCAGCTGGGTGAAGACGACTCAAGGTAGGGAGATCTTCAGGGGGGTAGTGTTAGGTTTATTTAAGGGGGGTTTGGGTTAGAGTAGGGGTATGTGGGTGGTGGGTTTTAATGTTGGAGGGGTTGTATTTTTTTTTTCAGGCAAAAGAGCTGATTACTTTGGGGCATGTCCCATCAAAAAGCCCTTTTAAGGGCTGGTAAAAGAGCTGGTTACTTTTTAATTTAGAATAGGGTAGGGACCTTTATTATTTTGGGGGGCTTTTTATTTTATTAGGGGGCTTAGAGTAGGTGTAATGAGCCTAATATTCTTGTAATCATTTTTTATTTTTTGTAATTTAGTGTTTGTTATTTTTTGTAATTTAGTTTAGTTTATTTCATTTTATTTAATTGTGGGTACTTGTAGTTAATTTATTTAATTTATTTATTGATAGTGCAGTGTTAGGTTTAATTGTAACTTAGGTTAGGATTTATTTTACAGGTAATTTTGTACTTATTTTACCTAGGTAGCTATTAAATAGAAAATAACTATTTAATAGCTATTGTATCTAGTTAAAATAAATACAAAGTTGACTGTAAAATAAAAATAAACCCTGAAATAGCTACAATATAATTATTTGTTATATTGTAGCTATATTAGGGTTTATTTTACAGGTAAGTATTTAATTTTAAATATGAATACTTTAGTTAATAAGATTTAATTTATTTTGTTAGATAAAAATTATATTTAACTTAGGGGGGGTGTTAGGGTTAGACTTAGCTTTAGGGGTTAATACATTTATTAGAGTAGCGGCAAGCTCCGGTCGGCAGATTAGGGGTTAATACTTGAAGTTAGGTGGCGGCGATGTTAGGGAGGGCAGAATAGGGGTTAATACTATTTATAATAGAGTTTGCAAGGCGGGAGTGCGGCGGTTTAGGGGTTAATAACTTTATTAGAGTAGCGGTGAGGTCCGGTCAGCAGATTAGGGGTTAATAAGTGTAGGTAAGGTAGCGGCGACATTGGGGGGGCAGATTACGGGTTAATAAATATAATATAGGTGTCGGCGATGTTAGGGGCAGCAGATTAGGGGTACATAGGTATAATGTAGGTTGCGGCGGTGTCCAGAGCGGCAGATTAGGGATTAATTGTGTAATGCAGGTGTCGGCAATAGCAGGGGCGGAAGATTAGGGCTTAATATGTGTAAGGTTAGGGGTGTTTAGACTCGGGGTTCATGTTAGGGTGTTAGGTGCAGACTTAGAAAGTGTTTCCCCATAGGAAACAATGGGGCTGCGTTAGGAGCTTAACGCTGCTTTTTTGCAGGTGTCAGGTTTTTTTTCAGCCCAAACTTCCCCATTGTTTCCTATGGGGATATCGTGCACAAGCACGTTTTTCCAGCTAGCCACTACCGTAAGCAACGCTGGTATTGAGAGTTGAAGTGGCGGTAAATATGCCTTTACGCTCCCTTTTTGGAGCCTAACGCAGCCCTTCAGAGAACTCTAAATACCAGCGTTGTTTAGAAGCAGCGCTAGAAAAAAAGACACGTACCTAACGCACCCCTTCGTCCGCAAAACTCTAAATCTAGGCGAATATGTTTTCTTTAAGTATTTTTCAGTGCCTTAGATAGTTGAAGTTCTCTTTGTTTAATCACCCTGCATCTTTTAACCAACCAGTGATACAGTGCCACATGAGAGATTATTGTACAAAATGAAGGGACTCAAAATAGCTGAAAATCTTAGCTGATGGGTAACTATCTGGATAGAAGAAAGGGAGCAATGTGTTGTAGTAAATGGATCATGCACAGATTGGACATTATTAGTGAGGTCTTCAGGGAATGGTGCTGGGACCTGTTTTTTTTAATTTTTTTTTTATAAATGACTTGTAGAAAGGATAAAATAGAAACATCTCTATATTTGAAGATGATACAAAACTGTTTAAGGTTATTTAGGCCAGTGCAGGATGTTATTGCTTTGCAAGGGAATTTACAAAAATCAGAGGAATAGTCTGGCAAATGCCAAATGAGATTTCAGGCTAGATTACGAGTGGAGCATAATTTATAGGAATATCTATTTAAGAATACTTAGACCATATTCCCTTATGTGAAGAACATTTGAATGCAAAAGGCTGCAATGCATTTATATCTGTATAGATTTGTGTACATATGTATTTATGTGTTTAGATGTTTATTTATGTCTGTAAATACGTATATACACATATAAATACATATGTACACTTCTAAATACATAAATAAACATGTACGTGTGTGTATGTGTGTGTGTATGTGTGTGTGTGTGTGTGTGTGTGTGTGTATATATATATATATATATATATATATATATATATATATATATATATATATATATATATATATATGTATACATGTACACCCTGTTCCAAATTATTATGCAAATTCTATTTCAGTGTCATAAAGATTAAAAAATAAAAAATTCAGTTTAACTCATGGATGGCATTGTGTCTCAGGGCTCTTTTGATCACTGAAAACAATCTCGGACACCTGTGATAATTAGATTGCCAGGTGAGCCCAATTAAAGGAAAAACTACTAAAGGAGGGTGTTCCACATTATTAAGCAGAGCACTATTTTCAAGCAATATGGGGAAGAAAAAGGATCTCTCTGCTGCCAAAAAGAGTGAAATAGTTCAATGCCTTGGACGAGGTATGACAACATTTGCTATTTCACGAAAACGTAAGCGTGATCATCGCACTATTAAGATATTTGTGGCTGATTCAGAGCACAGATGGGTTCGTGCAGATAAAGGCACATTGAGGAAGATTTCTGCCAGATCCATGCATCGGATCAAGAGAGCAGCTGCTAAAATACCATTACATAGCAGCAAACAGATATTTGAAGCTGCTGGTGCCTCTGGAGTCCCACGGACATCAAGTCTTGCAACTGTGCATAAACCTTCCATTCGGCCACCACTAACCAATGCTCACAAGCAGAAACGGCTGCATTGGGCAGAAAAATACATGAAAACTAATTTTCAAACAGTCCTGTTCACAGATGAGTGCCGTGCAACTCTGGATGGTCCAGATGGATGGAGTAGTGAATGGTTGGTGGACGGCCACCCTGTTCCAACAAGGCTGTGACGTCAGCAAGGCGGTGGTGGAGTCATGTTTTGGGCCGGAATCATGGGAAGAGAGCTGGTCAGCCCCTTTAGGGTCCCCAAAGGTGTAAAGATGACCTCTGCAAAGTATGTGGAGTTCCTGACTGACCACTTCCTTCCCTGGTACAGAAGGAAGAACTATGCTTTCCGTTATAAAATCATCTTCATGCATGACAATGCACCATCTCATGCTGCAAAGAATACCTCTGCATCCAATGGCTGCTATGGGGATAAAAGGAGAGAAAGTCATGGTGTGGCCTCCATCCTCACCTGACCTCAATCCTATTGAGAACCTTTGGAGCATCCTCAAGCAAAAGATCTATGAGGGTGGGAGGCAGTTTACATCCAAACACCATGGCAGTTTACATCCAATCAGCAGCTCTGGGAGGCTATTCTGACATCTTGCAAACAAATTCAAGCAGAAACTGTCCAAAAACTCACAAGTTCAATGGATGCAAGACTTGTGAAGCTGCTATCAAATAAGTTGTCCTATGTTAAAATGTAACATGACGGGGGTGGGGCCAACAGCCAAAGAGACCAGACGCACTTCTTAGTAGCTCTTGGCTTTCCGAATTAATTTTAATAATAATACGTTAATTATTGGCCTTCAATTTACTTCAGAAGATTAAAGCTAAAGCAAACGTGAGACCACTGATCGAGTCTGTGAGTTTGTGTTGAGATCGCGCTACTGACCCACTTTTTCCTAGCTACTTTGCAAGGGTGAGGTACTCCCTTGTACATTCATGGCAGCACTCACACTAGCGTTGATGCGCCTGCAGGCAAAAATGGAAGAACAACTCTGGGACTTCAGACGGGAGATATTGTATTTATTCCCACTAACACAGACAGCAGCTGAACAATTACCTGTAAAAGGTACCTCTAATCCAGACCAGACACATCTGCTGGTATCCTCTGATGCAGACTCCCACTGGCGGGAAACAGCTCAGACAGCAGCCTCGGACACCGCTGGAATTTGGAGTATTGTTGAGCCCCAGACCTCTCTTAGCCCACCGATTCCAATAGCCAGCAGAGTCAGTATGGAGACCCGGTCTGTCACTAGGAAGCCTCAGCCAGACTCTGTGAACTGTCCACCGGAGCTCAGTGGAATCTACGCTAACTCACTGGCCCATGCAACCTTAGGCCGTATACCCATTGTTGACTCAGACATTTGCACACCTGTTGCACTTAACCTCTTACCGGATGATGTATTGCCTGTATATTGTGAAGTGGACAGAGCTACAGGCAAGGCATCTCCTCACCTAGATGGAGGATCACTATTGACAGATGGCGGTTGGCCACAATCCAGAAAAGTCTACGATCTTCCCCAGAAAGATCCCATGCAGCGCGGCAGTAGATCAGGCTCCCCTAGGAAAAGAGTTACAGAGGACCGGCATATGCAAAGCTGGCTACAAAACAATAACAACGCATATAACGAACTCCTGAGAGCCCTTCAGTCACCTTTTTGTACCAGGAACCCAATACCTCATACTCTCTTATATAAGCTGAACTGTGAATTGCCTCTGCTGGACTCTATGCAAGCACAGAGATGCTCGGGAGTTGGCTGAGAGGGTGAAGCATACAGTCTCACCTATACCGGTCTGTTTGACTTCTGACTTATATCGTATTATTTCCTCTTGTTTTGGACACTCCAGTTATAACGTTGGCTTATTACTTACTTTGTTCTTTAAATTTAAATTTTTATACATGCTTGCACCGTAAGAAAATTAATGCTGAGAAACTGTTTTTTTTATGTAGTCATAGGAGCGTGTGTTAGTTTTCATTTTATATTGGTTCTTATGCATATCTCATGTATTCACTTATTCTATGAGAGATATCCTCACTGAGTCTCTTAGTTTAATGGTAGACTTGCAAAAATACAGTCACATAATATAACTTACATTACCCACAGTAGGCAAGTGCGGTCTGACTGATAACCCTCTCTTGCAAAATGGCGATCTTACTACCTGTTTTTTTATTTTTTTTGCCAGAGGCGGGCTCACAAAGTGAGATAATATTTGAGTCTTACAGGAGAGACACTATATTTCATATTGATGAACTGAGGGACCCTTTTGATCCGGGTGACTAACGCTATTACTAACTATAGAAAAACTGGAGCTATTTGTGCATAAAACTTTGTTGGTTGATGAAGATCAATTCTTATATTACTGCTTCTCCCATAACCAGAATAATCTATACTCTACAATTTCCTACTGCTAATGTTTATATAGCAATGTTATGTCTATGAAGGCTTTTTTTTTTATCTACTTTAAGGTGGTTTGGTTTGTAGTGGGAACAGCCTTATACCTTACTGAAGGGCCAGAGTATAACACCATTAACAATATTTTATGGAATTTGGTTGTACATGTTGTTACACGTCCCTGCAAGCTCACACTCTTATATTATAGTTTAAAAAGGGATGACACCTTGCACTATATTGCTGTATCTACTTTATATTTCTGCCTGCTAGACCTGATTCTATATAGTGGGTAAATAGCCTTATGTAAACAAGTTTAGGGAGGTCTAGACCTCCTAGTAAACAATTATATGTATTTTTACTATCTTTTAAGGCAAAATGAGCAATCTATATTTTAGCTTTAAACCATGCCATGACCTATAAGAGACACAGCTTATTAATGGCCTGAATATATGTTTGCCGGGCTGTTTCAAGTACATTCATGCACACAATGACTAAACACATCTCTAGGTCTAGCTTGGAGAGGCTTGATATGTGCTACATATGCGCTATTTTCATTTTGGACTAACTCAACAAAAGTGTTAATATTTTAAAGCTCCTATAGAGATGTAACATAAAAAAGTTATTTAGTATAGTGCCTCATACCCTGTCTTTTGTAGTTGAGGGGAGTTCTGTTTAATATTACATTGCATTGAGCTTTAATTTCCCCTTTTCGGTATATATTGGAACATTGAACTCCCTCTTTTCCCTAGCCGGCAGGGGTTAGGAGGGTTGTTGCCATGGAAAGGGATGGTAGCTATTGATTTTGACTGACCACCAGATTGAGGTGTTGAGTTTAGGGATACACCTAAGATAGAGGGACATGATACCGTCATATTTCAATTGTTTGTGATATAGTTTTTCTTTGCCCTTATCGCTCCTATACTTGAGGGGTTGTATCCCTGAGTCTATATGATAGTGGAGAATTGTTATATTGTGCTGCTGTATTGTTCTCTCTCCCTATTCCCAGATTGGTATCTGCATATATGCCCAGCCTACATAACCTAAAATAGGAGCTTTTATTGTATGTTTTGCTCCAATTTGAACCCCCCCCCCATCACCTTCCTTATTTTAAGGTTAAGCGGTATTAACCCGCTGTTGTATTATATAAGACCCCATATCATATTCATATGCTAGGGTCCATAGTTAGACCCACCCTCAGGTTCTTCTACCCCCAGCTAGCAGATTTGCTTGTATTATCTTTGTATATCATCTACTATTATTGTTGGTGACTGTTGAACTGTCATCTCTAGTTTCTCTATAGTCTTGTTATTATCAGTATATGTTATTTATCCCTCTTCAGCCTCTCTCCTCCCTTTCCCGCCGGTGCTTACTGCCTGCGGGTCATATCCCTACTCCTTTTTCCCGCATCGTCAATAGGTGGCACTCCCCTAGGAGAGGGGCTCATTTAGAAACCCCCCTATGCTCCAAACTTTCTAATGCCCCCCTCCCCGCATGTTACTACAGAGTGAGTGTTGAGGCCCATTACTTCCCATATTTGAGATTTAGATCTCTCTTAGCTGCATATTTTACATATTTACTATGAGATTTCTCTTACATCTATCTGTTCTTATGAACCTAATACGCCCATCACACTACAGTATATGCTCTTACTCTACATAGGCAGGGAGAAGTTTAACTGACTATCCCGAAATAGAAATCTGATAACCCTAGTATTATTTTCAGTATTTATCTATCAGATGAGGAAACCAATCCATACTTAATTATACTATAAGCTCCATAGCATTGACTGGAAGGCTCCGCCACTCCATTTCCCCCCCCCCTTTATTTGAGCAGCTCTCGCCCGCTGATTTTTCCTCCCCCCCTATATACTTCGGCCCAAAAGTGACCGACTCTTATGCTATCTCTCCACAGGTTGATACTTTGATTCAGATATGATTAGGAGTGTTTTCTATTATGTTGTGGAGACCATCTGTCAGTAATCTAACACAAAATGAAGTTCTATTCCATCTCGCCTAAACTTTTGTCTATTACCATGTTAAAATCTGGTGTGTAATTATCTTTGTACATGTGCAATTTGTCTTGTTACCAATACTGGACTATAGATGATATGATACTCTCTTTGATGTAATGTGGCTTCAAAGGCGAATCTTGTTTGTTAATCTTTACTTCAACTTCAATAAAAAAGTTATTTACAAAAAAAAAAAAAAAAAATGTAACATGACCTGGTAAAATGTTTAAAAAGTTAAAATGTTGTTCAAAGTTTGATTGAAATAGCTTTTGATTTCAGTAAATATGCTGCAAACACAACAAATGACAATTTTCAGTTCTTTACAACCTATAAAGTGTGAAACTTATTGTGCGTAATAATTTGGAACAGTGCATTGTACGTTTTTTATTTTGAAAAAAAGATACTGTTATCATTAGGAGGTTCAATAAAATTTGAATTGTACTCTTAATAGTTGATAACATGAGAATTATGCTGACTGTTGTTTACATCAATTATTTAAGTAAATGAGAAAGATATCATTGGCATAATAATTTGGAACAGGGTGTATATGAATGCATCTCATCTCTATGTCAAAGCCCTTTGCAACACTTTTTTTTCCAACACTTGAGATATTTGGGCCTATTTACCAATGTGCAAGCAGACATGATACAAAGTAGCGTATCATGTCCGCTGCACATCGTGGCACGGCCGCTAGCAGCTGTCAATCAACCTGATCGTATTCGATTGGTTGATTTCTGTCCGCCGCTTCAGAGCAGGCAGACGAGTTATGGAGCTGCGGTCTTTAGACCTCTGCTTCATAACTTCTGTTTCCGGCAAGCCTGAAGGCTCACCGGAAACAAGGGGGGGCATCAAGCTCCATACAGAGCTTGATAAATATGCCCATATTCTATAACAAAGACAGCTATCTTTGAACCCATATAAATTTGTAAAGCAATATTGTTTTTTAGTAATTTGTATTAGACAGTGTTGTTATGAGTGTAACCGTACTTCTAAATGTAATTTTTATATGTTTTGTGCAGCTTTTTTTGTCGAGCATAAAAGTTAACCAGTCCTCTGAAGTCGCGCTAACCAGACGCACAATAAATTCAATTGCGCTCAAGCAAACGCGTTTACTTTCAACTCGTAATACTTACATTACTTCCAATGTGGGCAACGAGCCGGGATAAACGCTCATGCCCAACAGCGCACCACTCATACTCTAGCCCTTAATATTGGTAAATGTAACATTCTACATTTTGAACCAAAAAATATGCAGTCTACCTATTTTTTAAATGTTGCTAGATTTAGCAAAACAGAGAAGGAAAAGGATTTAGGCATACTTTTACATAACAAGCTAAAATGAGCAGTATTTGAAGGCTTATAAGATAGTAACATGTTTTAAAAGAGGCATATATGCAAGGGAAGAAAGCATAATTCTGTTGCTGTATAAATCCCTGGTAAGACCTCATCTTGAGTATGGAGTGCAGTTCTGGGTACCAATTTTAAAAATGGACATTAAAGAATTAGAAAAAGCTCAGAGAAGGGCCACAGAACTAATAACGGAAGATTTCAGCTATGAAGAGAGGTTAGCCAAATTGGGTCTGTTTACTCTAGAAAAAACATAATTTATGCTTACCTGATAAATTTATTTCTCTTGTAGTGTATCCAGTCCACGGATCATCCATCACTTATGGGATATATTCTCCTTCCCAACAGGAAGTTGCAAGAGTCCACCCACAGCAAAGCTGCTATATAGCTCCTCCCCTAACTGCCATTACCAGTCATTTGACCGAAAACATGCAGAGAAAGGAAAACCATAGGGTGCAGTGGTGACTGTAGTTTAATGGAAAAATTACCTGCCTTAAAGTGACAGGGCGGGCCGTGGACTGGATACACTACAAGAGAAATAAATTTATCAGGTAAGCATAAATTATGTTTTCTCTTGTTAAGTGTATCCAGTCCACGGATCATCCATCACTTATGGGATACCAATACCAAAGCTAAAGTACACGGATGATGGGAGGGACAAGGCAGGTACTTAAACGGAAGTTACCACTGCCTGTAAAAAACCCTTTCTCCCAAAAATAGCCTCCGAAGAAGCAAGGTATCAAATTTGTTAAATTTGAAAAAGTATGAAACGCAGACCAAGACTCCGTCTTGTAATCTGTTCAACAGAAGCCACATTTAAAAAAGGCCCAAGTGAAAACCACAGCTCTAGTAGAATGAGCTGTAATCCCTTCAGGAGGCTGCTGTCCAGCAGTCTCATAAGCTAAATGAATTATGCTTTTTTTTTTTTTTTTTTTTTTTTTTTAATTCTTTTTATTAGTCAGGAACAAATACAACATGTACAATCAAAAACAATCAGATGCAGGTTATTGGAAGATACAAGATACAATATGAACAAGTACATCAAAATGATACAGGTTCCGGAGCAAGACATGATGAAGTGCGCTAACAAAGTTTTATTCTATGATGAATAGTGAGTCGAACATCCGAGAGTGAATCAGATAGACTTAGTGCATCTGAATAGGAGTCTTTTGTAATCACAGGTTAAAGTCCGTCATATCTGCCCTGATTTTGCAAAAATTTTCTTTTTTTTTTTTAAAACATCTAAACAGTGCTTAACAATATGTAACATATAACAACATGCTAACGGATTACTCCGAAATTACTCTTCTTGGATGGAGGGGCATGGGGGGAGGGATGAGGGCGGAGGATGGAGAGAGAGAGGAGAGAAGAGAAAAAAAAAAAAAAAAAAAAAAAAATTAGAAAAGCATAATTTCCGTTGGGAGGGTCGCGGCGTTGGCACGCTCATTAGGGGAGTCAGGTTGCACCAATGATGCATCACCACCCTCATCAACATTGAGAGAGGGCAATATTTCGGAGTGTAAGAATGGTTTTAGGATTTGGTCTTTTAAATCCCTGTGTAGGGTATTTATAAACGGGCACCATTTTTTCCAAAACGGCCTTAGTCTACGCATCGTATCCAAGCGTGCATCATATTGTTCTATATATAGCTGTCTGATTAGTAAACGTTTAAACTGAGCTATAGTTGGGGGGAGTTTGGAGGTCCATCTAGACAAGATGCACTTCCTTGCCAGCAACATGCATAATGTTAGTATCTGATGCAGTTGTTTATGTGCGTCGCCCCACTTAAAGAGGTAAATCTCTGCTGTTTTTATCTCTATTTCTATATGAAACGTGGTTTTAACCCAGTATTGCATATGACCCCAAAAACGTCTGGTAATCGGGCAGGCAAACCAGTAATGTAGGAAAGAAGGGGATTCACTGCTGCATTTAATGCATTGGTTAGGGTACCGATCACTCCATTTAGATAGTCTATGAGGTGTGATATAATCCCTGTGGATTAGTCTGACCTGTGCCTCTCTGAGAGGAATCGCAAGTGTAGCCCGTCTTGCAAGGTCTAGGCTGTCCGTTAAGTCTTGTACTGTCACTGCAGTTGAAAAGTCTGCGACCAGTCTCGCCAACATATTGGTTTGGATTAGAGTCTCTGTTTGTCTTACCAGGCGGGTGTAGAAGTGCGAGAGAGAAAATCTCCCCACCTGAAATAATGTCTGCGCTATAGCGAAGGGCGATGGGTCCCAGAAACCAGTGTTGGTTGTCTGTAGGGACGATGCATAGTGTCGCAGTTGGAGATATGCATAGAAATGCCGCTGCGGGATCTGGTATTTAGCCTGTAGCTCCTGAAAAGAGCGTATGGTACGAAGCAGAGGGTCCAAGACATCCCCCAAAACTCTGATACCGAGAGTTTTCCATATAAGAAATGGTTCATGTTCGCTTCCTGCCGGGAAGTCCGCATTCCCGGAAATTGGTATGTACCTAGGGGGAGGGCCGGCTACCCCCAAGAACTTGTGGATCATTTGCCATGCTTTTAGCGGGTCTCGATATAGCACACTACGGGCAACTGCAGGTGGCAGGGACAATAATTTTGCATACGGGAGGTAGGCCGGTTTCAGAGGCGAGAGAATCGCTTCCTCCAGAGCCGGTTCAGAGAAATGATTCGTGGCTAGTTGCCAGTCAGTTACTAGCCTGGCCAGCGCCGCCCAATTGTAAAGCTTTAGATTAGGGAGACCCAGGCCTCCCCCCAAGAATGGGAGGTGTAGTTTGTCCGCAGCAATCCGTGGTTTACCACCTCTCCATATAAATCGTGATAGTGCATGGGTGAGGATCTTTAAATCCCTTTTTGTAATCAAAAATGGCAACATGAGTAGGGGATACAAAATCTTGGGTAAGATTGTCATTTTAATCAAACTGATACGACCAGATAAGCCCAGGGGGAGATTAGCCCAGTTTGTCAGTAAGGAGACCAGCTCTGAACACTTGGAAGATATATTTAGATCATACATTTTGGATGGGTCCCGATGCAATTTAATACCCAGGTATGAGAGTCCTCCCGATATCTCCACAAAAGGATAGGAGTGATTCACATTCTGGTGTCTCTGCAGCCACAGAATCTCCGACTTTGCGGCGTTTACTCTGTAGCCCGAGAAGGTGCCGAAGTCTGCAATTGTGTGTAATATACGGGGTATGTGCGCGGAGGGCGTATCCACAAAGAGCAGCATGTCATCGGCGTATAACGCCAAATGCAGGGAGACACCTTTTATCGTTATTCCGGGAAAAATTTGCCGCAGCTTCAGAGCCAAGGGCTCCAATGCTATGTTAAAAAGTAACAGCGACAGAGGGCACCCTTGTCTGGTGCCTCTCTGTAATTGAAAATCTGATGAGAAAAGCCCATTCACCATAACCCGTGCAGTCGGGTGTTGATACATTTTGTTTATAATCTCTAGGAATGGACCCCTGAACCCGAATTTGTACATGGAATCTACTAGGTGAGGCCACTCCACCCTATCAAAGGCCTTCTCTGCATCCAGGGATAGCAGGAAGGCCTCTGATTTGACCCCCTCCGATCTCTCCTGTCCCTTCGACCAGTAGTGCTCTATGACTTGCAGTACCCTACGGAGATTCACCACTGATGATCGTCTGAACACAAAACCCGTTTGATCGGGGTGTATAATGTCTGGAAGGACTACTTTTAGTCTGTTCGCTAAGATCTTCATGAACAGCTTGTAGTCTGTGTTCAGCAGCGATATTGGCCTGTAAGACCCTGGTAAGGAGAGATCTTTCCCTGGCTTGGGGATAAGTGTAATGTGAGCCGCCGTGAAATTATTGGAGGGAGAAGCTTCCGTATGTAGGAAAGCATTGTACAGATTGGTCAAAGTGGGTGTGATTTGGGGTAGAAGCAGCTTATAAAATTCGGCTGGTAGGCCGTCAGGGCCCGACGCCTTGCCCATCGGCAGGGACCTTAGAGTAGATGTCAACTCCTCAACAGTTATGGGGGCATTGAGTGCATCACTCTGCTCTTGTGTGATTTGAGGGAGTTGCATCGATTGCCAAAATCGAGCCTGAACACCCTCCGGGGCTCTGTCTTGGTTTGTGTATAGTTCTGCGAAGAACTGTGCAAAGCATTGTGCTATGTCAGCCGGTTTAGTGTGTGTCGCGCCTCGTGATCTAATTGCTGCTATGTTAGTCCTAGATGTCTGCGGCCTTGTCAGAGATGCAAGCATTTTACCTGCTCTGCTCCCGAACCTGTAATATCTGCCCGTGGACTTGAGTAGCCCAGATGCAGTTTGTTGTTTCATAAAGGCCTCCAATTCTGCTTTACTCGCTATATATGTCTCATAGCTTGCTTTAGTCTTAGCTTGCAAGTAAGATTGGTAAGACAGTCCCAACTGCCTCTGTAAGGATCGATATTTATATTGTGTGTTATATCGCAGCTTCGATACGTAGGAGATTATGGCCCCCGCAGACACTGCTTTCGCCGTGTCCCAGAAGAGCTGTGTGTCATCTACATGAGCAGCGTTGTCAGTGGCAAAGTCTGTCCAAGTGTGTCGTAAGAATTTAGTGAATGCCTCTGAAGTAGATAAGTATGTAGGGAATCTAAGGATGTTCCTATTGGACCGCGGCCCCCGGGTTCCCAATGTTAACTCCACAGGTGCATGATCTGACAGTAGGATGTCGTGTATTTTACACCTATGAATGTGGGTGATTAAGTTACAGGCCGTCATGAAAAGGTCGATTCTGGATAGTGTGTGTTTAGCTTTGGACAGGCATGTATAATCTTTGCCTTCCGGGTTCTGCAGCCTCCAGATGTCACAGACCCCCAGGTCGGCCTCCAGCATACCAAAAATTTTTGTTTCATATCTGGCTTTATAGTTTGATTTGGGGTCCCGAAAAGAGTGCGGTTCCAACCAAAGTCTGTCTAAGGTGTGAGTAGGTGAAATATTAAAGTCCCCCCCAATTATCAGGTTTGAGCCTATGTGTGGAGCTAGGTGTCGTGTCAAGTCAGTCCAGAAGCCCATCGCTCTCTGATTAGGGGCATAGAGATTACAAAATACATATCTCACTGAGTTTACCATGGCCTGTACTATCATATGTCTACCATCCCTATCAAAATAAGAATTTTCCACCTTAACTGAGACTTTCTTCCCAAATGCAATGGCTAATCCGCGACTGGCACTAGTATGTGAGAGGAATACTACATGTCCTACCCAATCTCTCTGTAACTTCTGATGCTCTATATCTGTTAGGTGGGTCTCTTGTAATAGGGCAACGTCAGTACCCAACTTCCTAAGATGTGTGAGAATAGCCTTACGCTTTATGGGGGAGTGAATACCTCCCACATTCCAGGTCACTACTTTTAGAGACATGTCACGTCATAATATGTTTATCAGCAATGGAAAAAAAAAAAAAAAAAAAAAAAAAAGGGGGGAGGGGGGAGAAAAGGGGAAAAGAGGGAAAGGGCATGTGCGGGGTACCAACACAGTAATATAACATATAACAAAGCAGCGCTCAACTTATAAGAAGGCATAGGTCCAGTATAAAATGCATAGAAAGAAGTAATACACACATGATGTAGTGAAATAGTTTAGACACAGCAGCAATCAACATAATGTGGGTCTCTACCTTAGAGCAACCTAATCGTTCTAAACCAGACTCTAGGGGCAAAGTAGGGGGATGTACCATAAGCGGCAAGGGGGCCCGGTTACCGTGTGTATGTATATAGGCAGGTATACATAGTAGGGGTGTATGTGTCACCAATGAGTTCCCGGAGCAGTTACAGTAGTAACATTTTCCAGCAGAAATTAAGATAACCACTCTGTAAGGAGTTATAAGGTAGCACCAATGAAAGTTTGCCTTCTGAGGTGTGGGCCATCTGTATGGTAACCTAGCCAGTTGTCTGATGCTATCCCCAGTGAGAATTCCCGCATAGTGCAGTGTTGCATAATGAAACCCACCTATTTGGAGCTCTAACCCCATTAAGCCACATGATGTCAGCCTCTGAAATCTTCTAAACGTAGGCAGATTACCAAACCACAAGAACAACAAGTAAAACAGGCAAAACATATCAATATCTGAGGTAATGTGCAGAGTTAACATCAAATACATAAAAGAAAGGGGTGTGAATATGATATCACCGCCTAGATTGAAAATGGAAGTGGTCACTAGCTCCTGCAAGCGGGATTGGGGGCGAGAGTGAGTTCTCCTCTTGGTGATACCTAGCCGTACCATATCAGCACAGAGGGGAGAGGTGGGTGATTGTATTAAGGGTGTTGAGGGTACCAGACTACCAAACATGTTTGTGAGGGGAGATGTACAGACTAATGGTGACAGTGGAGGTGGCTGATACCCCAGTGCCTTTATAACAGTGGAATTTTCTAGCCAAAACTAAAGTGAAACCTATGTATGGTATTATAGGATAAGGCCCGTAAGTGCTTATATGCTGGCTCATGGGCCATCTATGTGCAATCCCGCCAAGTGATCTAAGAGTAGTGCCTATGAGTAGCCCCGTATCTTGTGGGGTTGGGTGCTTAACCATAAGTGATTGAGGTGTTAACCGAACAGTATTACATAATGGTAACAGAGAGAACCTTCTGCATGTAACTAACTTGTAAAACAAAACAAATAACAAATATAGAAGCGCCACATGGCCCAATATTGTTTGTTCAGAGATGAATAAATCTTAAGGTGATGAGTAAACTCACATTTAGTAGAGCACCTCAATTAGTGCTAGATATACGGTCTGGGATCTATAGGGTCACCCAGAAGACCAACCTCCTGCACAGGAACTGATGTCTATATAGGCGAGAGGAAGACACAGGTGCCAATATGGCCTAGTATTGCTGATGCAAAGGTTTCAATACAAGCAAAGAGAGGAATAATACTCACAAAGTGTGGAGCACCTCTTGTGGTGCTATAGAGGCATGAAGGGGTCAATTCAGTCACCCAACAGACTTCTAGCCAGAGATACAAATGGATCCAAAGGTGCAAAGGATCCCACAGCTGGTCCAGATAAGCGAATATTCCTCCAGAGAGGGATAAAAGATATATGTCCCAAAGAAAAATGCAGCAAGTGTTCAAAATATTAAAAGTTGATTTTAATAAAAATTATAAAATAATAACAGGCAACGCGTTTCTCAGCAGATAGCTGTTTCATCAGGCTTCATAAAATGTTTACTGAACACTTGCTAGATATACCCTAAACCTAAACTGGTTGATATTAAACAGGTGATGGTGGGAGGGATCCACTTAATCAGTAATCTGGTCTTAACCAATCGGTTGTTGCCATATAGGTCCCACATTAAAAACATCAACGTAAACATAGACAGTTTATAATATAATATACACTACATAAAACAGATTTCATATATTCCTAATTGTCCTACAGTTTGTTTGATCAAACATATTTGGAAGTACTTCAAGACAACTTTTAGAAATTATTAAACCTTATTTTTGAGAGTGATAATAATGAGGCACAAACTAAAGTATAAACCTTAAATCAACTTATAACCAGTGGGGGAGGCAGTGATTAGTAGTAATTTTAATGTATATATTTTTCTTATTAGTGTCACATTTAATATTGATCTAAGCTTATGATAGTCATACCTTGTTATGATTGGGATGTTGTCAAATTAGTTTCAGATAATATGCATGATGAGAGCGGACAGAGCGCAGCAACTCCAATACTACTGAATGTTAAGTTATTTTAAAGACATAAATAATTGTCTCAGTCAGCTGTTAAGTGGTAGTTTCTAGTTTGGTTGTAATTTGAATACGCCGCTGACTAAGTCGGCGTCTACAGGCGCTCAATGCGCATGACGAGCCAAAGTCGGATATGGCCCAATCACTGCGTGCGCTCGATCATAGGCGTTAACAGTAACCACATACCTCCTCTGTGCTGAGTGCGCATGCCCGGCCCCAATGCGCTAAATGCGCATACCCGGCTACAGTGAGTGTGTCCAATGAGGATCATATGATAACGATCCTAATACAAATATGTGGCACTGGCTGATAGGTGTATGATAATAAGGGGCGTGAGGTATATTATAACCACGGTGCATCTTTTTAAATAAATAAAAACATCATTGTACTCGTGAGGGGTCGAAATGTGGGGATTGACTAGAGTGACCACTAGAAATATCTAGTGTAAAGAAAACTTGTGTTGCGCCAATGAAGGGCCAATAAAGAGAGAACGTTCTCTAGGCGAACACTAAATTTATTTGATAGAAAAATAAGCATTACTGTCATATAGATTACAACGTTGAGGCATAGATCTACAGTGAATACTACAGCTACAGTAGTTACTGACACTAATAGACGATATATCAGATAAAAAACAGTGTCTATGACTGGTGAGCACTCCCATAGGATAGTCAGTGTGGTTTCAAGAGGGCCACTCATGTCCCGGATATATCTAGAGACATAAAATATTTGGATCCGGTAAAGTACATAGGGTAATATATTGTTTTTCAATATACATACCAATGATAACTAAAACGTGTGTAATGTGCATAATAGTCATATAGAACTACCATTAGATCTAATCCCAAATATATATTTATTGAGTACATCTAAATGGAAACGTGCAATATACCACTTCAAGATAAGAAATATTAAGAGATATCCATAAATGGTCAAAACTGTATATCAGAAATTCAAGTGACAGACGTGATAGCAATCTCTATATCATCAAATCCAATCAAAATAGTACACTAATCTATAATAGGTTGAATAATATTGCCTCTAATATCTAATTGTGATAGATTGCTATAATTGTTCAATCTATGAACAACTTATGTGAGATTGGGGAGTATCTCTCCTAATCTATAAAGGACATTTCTAGTGTGACAAACAATATTGGGCCATGTGGCGCTTCTGTTTTTTCTTCTCATAGATTGCCGCTCCTGGATCCTGGCCTGGATCATCACAGATAGCTGCCTCCCATCCCAATAGAGACTTTTCACTTTATTACCATTGTGTTTGTATGATTGTATAACATTGTTTCATTTTTTATATTATATTGTCACTTATTTTTTATGCATAATATTGCACATTTATTATTATTTACCACTCTTTATTCGCATTGATATTGGTACACACATTATATATTATTGATATCCCACTAGTATACTTAGATTTGTTAGCACTATAATTATAACACAGGTATTTAATATATAGACATATAAATATAGATTTATTTGGTTACATTCCCTCTTTTACACTTAGGGCGCCCCCTATCTATCTCTTTTTTTTTTTGGATCACAAGAACCACTGGTAGTGTTTCTGTTTTGGCCACTAGGGGTAGTCGACCTTATATTAGATATGTTATCTGCTATAGAGAGATCAAATAGGAGAAAAACCAACAGTGGTCTAGAACTAACTGTGCCTAGTATAGAAGCTAATGACTCAGACCCTTCCATGCAAACATTGTTTAATAGACTTGAAAATTTATTGAAGATAGAACACAGACATTGGTGGGACTATGAGACACTCTCTAAATATAAAACTAAAAACCAAATCCCCAGAGGGCTTAGAGTATTGAAAAACTGCTCATTCAAGGAAGACCCTGTAGTACAAAAAGAATGGGAAGAGGCCCTTAATGTCTGTGGTCTTACCTTCATAGATATATTAATGAAACACAGACAAAAATTGTACAATGAAGCTGGCATTGAGATAGATAAGACTCAAAAAGAACTTGAGAAATTTACTACCCACCATGACTTTGAAAAAGATAGGAAGCTAGCATATGATCGTGCAGAAGACTATCAAAACGAAATTATTAAAAATAAAAATAAAAAATTGACTAGGGACGAGGGTGATTACTCCAGGGGCGAGGTATATACCTTTAACCGTAACAACAATAGGAGGTCAAATATTCATTACACATATGATAACACCAGAAATAAACCAACGGAATTTATGCATGAGAGACGGATTGACAGCAACTCTAATAATAGATATATGAATGATCGCAAGTTTGCTAATCATCATACTGCCAATACATACCTACCTGGATACTCCCAGCCAGTTTATCACACACATAGGAATAACAGACCCCATTCCTATAATAGACCCAATTATTACAACTCACCTAATAGACCCAGCTATTACAACTCTCCTCACATGAAGGATTATCACAACAACAGACGACAACAATCCAATCAATATATACAATCTGATTGTGATAGACCATATAACAATAGGAATGGATATTATGACTGGGAACATACTAATAAGGGGAACGGATTGGGAGAACAGAATCACACAAATAGATCTAACCAGTACACTCCTAACCAACATAACACATACTCTAATAACCATCATACCCAAAGGTTAGCCAACCAGAACAAACATACAATGATCTCTGGCTCCATGGAGAGACCAAGTAATCAAGAGAGATCTAACCAGTGCAGACCTCAAGATCAAACTAGGAGCAATCATATATCCTATGAGTCTACCAATAGATATTTACCACTTCATATAGAGGAACCACAATCCAACAATTTAGCCTCTACTTCATATGAGGAAAATCATTGTCGTACTCCTTTTTTAGAGATAGGCCCCAACCATCCCCAAGACCAATGGTCATTGCCTCCGAGACCCCCAAGACAAAAAAGAGCTTACGCAAACGGGGAAGCAGAGGAAGATCCTCAACCTCTAAAAAAGAGAAGCTATTGAAATATAAGAAGGGTATCTTTAATTTATCAGATCATCACCTAACAAATGATGAGATTAGAGTTCTAGGTAAGGGGCTATCTTTTTGTCCCTCGAACAATTCCAACATGTTTCAGCTATTCGTAGATGTTAACAACTTCACTAGAAAACTCTCTCTTCAGAAATATTTTGCCGAGAAACGATTAAAGAGCACATCAAATATGCCTATTATTACTGATAGTATGAATGAACGTCTTACAGACGGCATGATAACATACGAACCAGACACTCTTCTGGAACAATTGACTGAGAAGTATATACATACTGATTTTAGACCTAGATCGAATTTTAATCCTCCTAGGACTAAAAACTCACATATCAGCATCTATCAGTCTATGGTTCTTAAAGATCTAGAAAAACTCCCCAAAAAATTGAGATATAAAAACAACCTCAGTCCTGGGGAACGCAAGGCCCTCGATTCTCTTAGCACCAATAAACAACTGGTGATCCGCCAAGCGGATAAAGGGGGGGGGACCGTGATCCAGAATATTGGAGATTATCTCCAAGAGGCTGATAAGATTCTTACTGATGTAACCTACTATAGGGTCTTACCGGGAGACCCGACCTCTGTTTTCCAGAAACAGCTATTCTCCCTCCTATTGGAGGGTTTTGAAGAAGGAATCTTGACCAAAAAAGAGAGAGACTATTTGTACCCCAAAAATCCGAGTGTAGCTTTCTACTACCATCTTCCGAAAATACACAAAGATGCGTCTAATCCTCCCGGACGCCCTATAGTGGCTGGCATCGACAGCCTCACCGATCACTTATCTGCGTACGTAGATTCATTTCTACAAAAATACGTAGTAGCGCTCCCCTCTTTCATTAGAGACTCTACCGACCTACTTAACAAATTGATGAGTCTGGATAATGTAACAACTGAATCCAATATCTGGTGGATTACAAGTGACGTGAGTTCTTTGTACTCCAACATTCCTCACGACAAAGGATTGTCAGCTGTTGAAGCATATTTGAAAACTGACATCTATATGCCCCCAAAACAACAGCTGTTTATTCTAGAAATTATCCGTTTTATATTGTACCACAATTATTTTATCTATCAAGGTAAATACCATCTTCAAGTCAAGGGTACGGCCATGGGCACCAGATTCGCACCCAGTTTTGCCAATTTATATATGGGCAAATTTGAGGAGACTCATGTCTATGGGTCTCCTATGGGTGCGGGTCTGGTGTTCTATGGCCGGTACATTGACGATTTGATTTTCATTTTTAAGGGCTCATACGAAGAGGCTCTAGTATATTCATCATCTTTGAATGAAAACGATTTTGGTCTAACTCTTACTAGTAACATCCAGCCCTCCAAGATAGAGTATCTGGACCTCTTACTATCTTTCTCAGAAGCTGGAACCATTATATCTGAAACCTTTTTTAAAAAGGTAGATTGTAACAGCTTTCTGAATTATAATAGCAACCATTACCATAGTTGGAAAAAGAATGTACCATACGGACAGTTCCGACGCATCAGGCGGAACTGCAGTACAATTGAAAGCTATATAATACAATCCCAAGTATTAAAGGATAGGTTCCTAGAGAAGGGTTATCCCTTGGATCTGATACTTAAGGGCTATCTTAGAGCTTTAGAAGATGATAGAGACAAATATTTAGCAGGAAACCAAAAGACAAATAACAAAAAATCTGTCACCACACAACAGTCTAAAGAGATGCTAGAAACACCATTATTCATTACCGGGTATAGTAACCAATTTAGACAAATCAAGCAAATAATCCACAAACATTGGCCCATTATTTGTAACGACCCATATCTTAAGGAATATATTTCCAGAAAACCGAGGGTAGTATTTAGAAGGGCTCCCACACTCAAGAATAAACTAGCCCCCAGCAAAGTGGTGAGGGATAAGGTGGGCGTTCACAACCACAACATAGGAACCAATAGGACCTTTTTGGGCAATTTTTTACCAAGACATGGAATATTCAAATGCCTTAAATCGAGGTGTAATATGTGTAAAGTCGTGCGAAGTGGAACAAACACTTTTTCTTCCAATCAAACAGGAGAACAATTCAAAATCACAAAGAGGATGTCATGTGAGTCCACCTACGTTGTCTATCTGGTCAGTTGTATGTGTGGGGTCCAATACGTAGGACGTACCGGACGCACCATCAAAAAACGATGGGGCGAACACACTTACAACATCAAAAGGAAATTTTTGAAACATAGCCTCTCCAGGCATTGTGCTTATGCACACAAAGGTAGTGCTAAAACACTTTCCATACTCCCTATAGAACAAATTTCCAGAAACAGCCATAATGCTATGCTCACTCTACGACGTAGAGAAACTTACTGGATCCACAAATTACACACATTGGCCCCTGAAGGCCTTAATGAATGTGTGGATTTGGCAGCATTTGATTTATGAATAAAAGTCCATCTTTCTAGATATAAGAACTGGCTACACTCTTTGAAATTGACATATTTGTCCTCCGACCATATATACATCTCTAACCATCTTGCGCATATATGGTTATGCAGGTAGGTGCGTGTGCATATATTATAGGTGCACACATTTGTGGACGTAATAAATCCACAAATCCTATGAATCCACCAGATATTTGATGCTATAGGCCCTGTTTGATTTATATAACTAGCCACTTATCATCATGTGTCCACATATTTTGTGGACACCTAGTCTTACTAGATAATCTCTTGAGAGATCGTCATTGGTTTTTATTCTGATCACTCGTCTGATAGAATAATACCATTATCTAGTTAGTATAGTGGCCTTTGATGTGTGGCCTGTGTTGTGAAGATTTTGTCACACTAGAAATGTCCTTTATAGATTAGGAGAGATACTCCCCAATCTCACATAAGTTGTTCATAGATTGAACAATTATAGCAATCTATCACAATTAGATATTAGAGGCAATATTATTCAACCTATTATAGATTAGTGTACTATTTTGATTGGATTTGATGATATAGAGATTGCTATCACGTCTGTCACTTGAATTTCTGATATACAGTTTTGACCATTTATGGATATCTCTTAATATTTCTTATCTTGAAGTGGTATATTGCACGTTTCCATTTAGATGTACTCAATAAATATATATTTGGGATTAGATCTAATGGTAGTTCTATATGACTATTATGCACATTACACACGTTTTAGTTATCATTGGTATGTATATTGAAAAACAATATATTACCCTATGTACTTTACCGGATCCAAATATTTTATGTCTCTAGATATATCCGGGACATGAGTGGCCCTCTTGAAACCACACTGACTATCCTATGGGAGTGCTCACCAGTCATAGACACTGTTTTTTATCTGATATATCGTCTATTAGTGTCAGTAACTACTGTAGCTGTAGTATTCACTGTAGATCTATGCCTCAACGTTGTAATCTATATGACAGTAATGCTTATTTTTCTATCAAATAAATTTAGTGTTCGCCTAGAGAACGTTCTCTCTTTATTGGCCCTTCATTGGCGCAACACAAGTTTTCTTTACACTAGATATTTCTAGTGGTCACTCTAGTCAATCCCCACATTTCGACCCCTCACGAGTACAATGATGTTTTTATTTATTTAAAAAGATGCACCGTGGTTATAATATACCTCACGCCCCTTATTATCATACACCTATCAGCCAGTGCCACATATTTGTATTAGGATCGTTATCATATGATCCTCATTGGACACACTCACTGTAGCCGGGTATGCGCATTTAGCGCATTGGGGCCGGGCATGCGCACTCAGCACAGAGGAGGTATGTGGTTACTGTTAACGCCTATGATCGAGCGCACGCAGTGATTGGGCCATATCCGACTTTGGCTCGTCATGCGCATTGAGCGCCTGTAGACGCCGACTTAGTCAGCGGCGTATTCAAATTACAACCAAACTAGAAACTACCACTTAACAGCTGACTGAGACAATTATTTATGTCTTTAAAATAACTTAACATTCAGTAGTATTGGAGTTGCTGCGCTCTGTCCGCTCTCATCATGCATATTATCTGAAACTAATTTGACAACATCCCAATCATAACAAGGTATGACTATCATAAGCTTAGATCAATATTAAATGTGACACTAATAAGAAAAATATATACATTAAAATTACTACTAATCACTGCCTCCCCCACTGGTTATAAGTTGATTTAAGGTTTATACTTTAGTTTGTGCCTCATTATTATCACTCTCAAAAATAAGGTTTAATAATTTCTAAAAGTTGTCTTGAAGTACTTCCAAATATGTTTGATCAAACAAACTGTAGGACAATTAGGAATATATGAAATCTGTTTTATGTAGTGTATATTATATTATAAACTGTCTATGTTTACGTTGATGTTTTTAATGTGGGACCTATATGGCAACAACCGATTGGTTAAGACCAGATTACTGATTAAGTGGATCCCTCCCACCATCACCTGTTTAATATCAACCAGTTTAGGTTTAGGGTATATCTAGCAAGTGTTCAGTAAACATTTTATGAAGCCTGATGAAACAGCTATCTGCTGAGAAACGCGTTGCCTGTTATTATTTTATAATTTTTATTAAAATCAACTTTTAATATTTTGAACACTTGCTGCATTTTTCTTTGGGACATATATCTTTTATCCCTCTCTGGAGGAATATTCGCTTATCTGGACCAGCTGTGGGATCCTTTGCACCTTTGGATCCATTTGTATCTCTGGCTAGAAGTCTGTTGGGTGACTGAATTGACCCCTTCATGCCTCTATAGCACCACAAGAGGTGCTCCACACTTTGTGAGTATTATTCCTCTCTTTGCTTGTATTGAAACCTTTGCATCAGCAATACTAGGCCATATTGGCACCTGTGTCTTCCTCTCGCCTATATAGACATCAGTTCCTGTGCAGGAGGTTGGTCTTCTGGGTGACCCTATAGATCCCAGACCGTATATCTAGCACTAATTGAGGTGCTCTACTAAATGTGAGTTTACTCATCACCTTAAGATTTATTCATCTCTGAACAAACAATATTGGGCCATGTGGCGCTTCTGTTTTTTCTTCTCATAGATTGCCGCTCCTGGATCCTGGCCTGGATCATCACAGATAGCTGCCTCCCATCCCAATAGAGACTTTTCACTTTATTACCATTGTGTTTGTATGATTGTATAACATTGTTTCATTTTTTATATTATATTGTCACTTATTTTTTATGCATAATATTGCACATTTATTATTATTTACCACTCTTTATTCGCATTGATATTGGTACACACATTATATATTATTGATATCCCACTAGTATACTTAGATTTGTTAGCACTATAATTATAACACAGGTATTTAATATATAGACATATAAATATAGATTTATTTGGTTACATTCCCTCTTTTACACTTAGGGCGCCCCCTATCTATCTCTTTTTTTTTGGATCACAAGAACCACTGGTAGTGTTTCTGTTTTGGCCACTAGGGGTAGTCGACCTTATATTAGATATGTTATCTGCTATAGAGAGATCAAATAGGAGAAAAACCAACAGTGGTCTAGAACTAACTGTGCCTAGTATAGAAGCTAATGACTCAGACCCTTCCATGCAAACATTGTTTAATAGACTTGAAAATTTATTGAAGATAGAACACAGACATTGGTGGGACTATGAGACACTCTCTAAATATAAAACTAAAAACCAAATCCCCAGAGGGCTTAGAGTATTGAAAAACTGCTCATTCAAGGAAGACCCTGTAGTACAAAAAGAATGGGAAGAGGCCCTTAATGTCTGTGGTCTTACCTTCATAGATATATTAATGAAACACAGACAAAAATTGTACAATGAAGCTGGCATTGAGATAGATAAGACTCAAAAAGAACTTGAGAAATTTACTACCCACCATGACTTTGAAAAAGATAGGAAGCTAGCATATGATCGTGCAGAAGACTATCAAAACGAAATTATTAAAAATAAAAATAAAAAATTGACTAGGGACGAGGGTGATTACTCCAGGGGCGAGGTATATACCTTTAACCGTAACAACAATAGGAGGTCAAATATTCATTACACATATGATAACACCAGAAATAAACCAACGGAATTTATGCATGAGAGACGGATTGACAGCAACTCTAATAATAGATATATGAATGATCGCAAGTTTGCTAATCATCATACTGCCAATACATACCTACCTGGATACTCCCAGCCAGTTTATCACACACATAGGAATAACAGACCCCATTCCTATAATAGACCCAATTATTACAACTCACCTAATAGACCCAGCTATTACAACTCTCCTCACATGAAGGATTATCACAACAACAGACGACAACAATCCAATCAATATATACAATCTGATTGTGATAGACCATATAACAATAGGAATGGATATTATGACTGGGAACATACTAATAAGGGGAACGGATTGGGAGAACAGAATCACACAAATAGATCTAACCAGTACACTCCTAACCAACATAACACATACTCTAATAACCATCATACCCAAAGGTTAGCCAACCAGAACAAACATACAATGATCTCTGGCTCCATGGAGAGACCAAGTAATCAAGAGAGATCTAACCAGTGCAGACCTCAAGATCAAACTAGGAGCAATCATATATCCTATGAGTCTACCAATAGATATTTACCACTTCATATAGAGGAACCACAATCCAACAATTTAGCCTCTACTTCATATGAGGAAAATCATTGTCGTACTCCTTTTTTAGAGATAGGCCCCAACCATCCCCAAGACCAATGGTCATTGCCTCCGAGACCCCCAAGACAAAAAAGAGCTTACGCAAACGGGGAAGCAGAGGAAGATCCTCAACCTCTAAAAAAGAGAAGCTATTGAAATATAAGAAGGGTATCTTTAATTTATCAGATCATCACCTAACAAATGATGAGATTAGAGTTCTAGGTAAGGGGCTATCTTTTTGTCCCTCGAACAATTCCAACATGTTTCAGCTATTCGTAGATGTTAACAACTTCACTAGAAAACTCTCTCTTCAGAAATATTTTGCCGAGAAACGATTAAAGAGCACATCAAATATGCCTATTATTACTGATAGTATGAATGAACGTCTTACAGACGGCATGATAACATACGAACCAGACACTCTTCTGGAACAATTGACTGAGAAGTATATACATACTGATTTTAGACCTAGATCGAATTTTAATCCTCCTAGGACTAAAAACTCACATATCAGCATCTATCAGTCTATGGTTCTTAAAGATCTAGAAAAACTCCCCAAAAAATTGAGATATAAAAACAACCTCAGTCCTGGGGAACGCAAGGCCCTCGATTCTCTTAGCACCAATAAACAACTGGTGATCCGCCAAGCGGATAAAGGGGGGGGGACCGTGATCCAGAATATTGGAGATTATCTCCAAGAGGCTGATAAGATTCTTACTGATGTAACCTACTATAGGGTCTTACCGGGAGACCCGACCTCTGTTTTCCAGAAACAGCTATTCTCCCTCCTATTGGAGGGTTTTGAAGAAGGAATCTTGACCAAAAAAGAGAGAGACTATTTGTACCCCAAAAATCCGAGTGTAGCTTTCTACTACCATCTTCCGAAAATACACAAAGATGCGTCTAATCCTCCCGGACGCCCTATAGTGGCTGGCATCGACAGCCTCACCGATCACTTATCTGCGTACGTAGATTCATTTCTACAAAAATACGTAGTAGCGCTCCCCTCTTTCATTAGAGACTCTACCGACCTACTTAACAAATTGATGAGTCTGGATAATGTAACAACTGAATCCAATATCTGGTGGATTACAAGTGACGTGAGTTCTTTGTACTCCAACATTCCTCACGACAAAGGATTGTCAGCTGTTGAAGCATATTTGAAAACTGACATCTATATGCCCCCAAAACAACAGCTGTTTATTCTAGAAATTATCCGTTTTATATTGTACCACAATTATTTTATCTATCAAGGTAAATACCATCTTCAAGTCAAGGGTACGGCCATGGGCACCAGATTCGCACCCAGTTTTGCCAATTTATATATGGGCAAATTTGAGGAGACTCATGTCTATGGGTCTCCTATGGGTGCGGGTCTGGTGTTCTATGGCCGGTACATTGACGATTTGATTTTCATTTTTAAGGGCTCATACGAAGAGGCTCTAGTATATTCATCATCTTTGAATGAAAACGATTTTGGTCTAACTCTTACTAGTAACATCCAGCCCTCCAAGATAGAGTATCTGGACCTCTTACTATCTTTCTCAGAAGCTGGAACCATTATATCTGAAACCTTTTTTAAAAAGGTAGATTGTAACAGCTTTCTGAATTATAATAGCAACCATTACCATAGTTGGAAAAAGAATGTACCATACGGACAGTTCCGACGCATCAGGCGGAACTGCAGTACAATTGAAAGCTATATAATACAATCCCAAGTATTAAAGGATAGGTTCCTAGAGAAGGGTTATCCCTTGGATCTGATACTTAAGGGCTATCTTAGAGCTTTAGAAGATGATAGAGACAAATATTTAGCAGGAAACCAAAAGACAAATAACAAAAAATCTGTCACCACACAACAGTCTAAAGAGATGCTAGAAACACCATTATTCATTACCGGGTATAGTAACCAATTTAGACAAATCAAGCAAATAATCCACAAACATTGGCCCATTATTTGTAACGACCCATATCTTAAGGAATATATTTCCAGAAAACCGAGGGTAGTATTTAGAAGGGCTCCCACACTCAAGAATAAACTAGCCCCCAGCAAAGTGGTGAGGGATAAGGTGGGCGTTCACAACCACAACATAGGAACCAATAGGACCTTTTTGGGCAATTTTTTACCAAGACATGGAATATTCAAATGCCTTAAATCGAGGTGTAATATGTGTAAAGTCGTGCGAAGTGGAACAAACACTTTTTCTTCCAATCAAACAGGAGAACAATTCAAAATCACAAAGAGGATGTCATGTGAGTCCACCTACGTTGTCTATCTGGTCAGTTGTATGTGTGGGGTCCAATACGTAGGACGTACCGGACGCACCATCAAAAAACGATGGGGCGAACACACTTACAACATCAAAAGGAAATTTTTGAAACATAGCCTCTCCAGGCATTGTGCTTATGCACACAAAGGTAGTGCTAAAACACTTTCCATACTCCCTATAGAACAAATTTCCAGAAACAGCCATAATGCTATGCTCACTCTACGACGTAGAGAAACTTACTGGATCCACAAATTACACACATTGGCCCCTGAAGGCCTTAATGAATGTGTGGATTTGGCAGCATTTGATTTATGAATAAAAGTCCATCTTTCTAGATATAAGAACTGGCTACACTCTTTGAAATTGACATATTTGTCCTCCGACCATATATACATCTCTAACCATCTTGCGCATATATGGTTATGCAGGTAGGTGCGTGTGCATATATTATAGGTGCACACATTTGTGGACGTAATAAATCCACAAATCCTATGAATCCACCAGATATTTGATGCTATAGGCCCTGTTTGATTTATATAACTAGCCACTTATCATCATGTGTCCACATATTTTGTGGACACCTAGTCTTACTAGATAATCTCTTGAGAGATCGTCATTGGTTTTTATTCTGATCACTCGTCTGATAGAATAATACCATTATCTAGTTAGTATAGTGGCCTTTGATGTGTGGCCTGTGTTGTGAAGATTATGTCACACTAGAAATGTCCTTTATAGATTAGGAGAGATACTCCCCAATCTCACATAAGTTGTTCATAGATTGAACAATTATAGCAATCTATCACAATTAGATATTAGAGGCAATATTATTCAACCTATTATAGATTAGTGTACTATTTTGATTGGATTTGATGATATAGAGATTGCTATCACGTCTGTCACTTGAATTTCTGATATACAGTTTTGACCATTTATGGATATCTCTTAATATTTCTTATCTTGAAGTGGTATATTGCACGTTTCCATTTAGATGTACTCAATAAATATATATTTGGGATTAGATCTAATGGTAGTTCTATATGACTATTATGCACATTACACACGTTTTAGTTATCATTGGTATGTATATTGAAAAACAATATATTACCCTATGTACTTTACCGGATCCAAATATTTTATGTCTCTAGATATATCCGGGACATGAGTGGCCCTCTTGAAACCACACTGACTATCCTATGGGAGTGCTCACCAGTCATAGACACTGTTTTTTATCTGATATATCGTCTATTAGTGTCAGTAACTACTGTAGCTGTAGTATTCACTGTAGATCTATGCCTCAACGTTGTAATCTATATGACAGTAATGCTTATTTTTCTATCAAATAAATTTAGTGTTCGCCTAGAGAACGTTCTCTCTTTATTGGCCCTTCATTGGCGCAACACAAGTTTTCTTTACACTAGATATTTCTAGTGGTCACTCTAGTCAATCCCCACATTTCGACCCCTCACGAGTACAATGATGTTTTTATTTATTTAAAAAGATGCACCGTGGTTATAATATACCTCACGCCCCTTATTATCATACACCTATCAGCCAGTGCCACATATTTGTATTAGGATCGTTATCATATGATCCTCATTGGACACACTCACTGTAGCCGGGTATGCGCATTTAGCGCATTGGGGCCGGGCATGCGCACTCAGCACAGAGGAGGTATGTGGTTACTGTTAACGCCTATGATCGAGCGCACGCAGTGATTGGGCCATATCCGACTTTGGCTCGTCATGCGCATTGAGCGCCTGTAGACGCCGACTTAGTCAGCGGCGTATTCAAATTACAACCAAACTAGAAACTACCACTTAACAGCTGACTGAGACAATTATTTATGTCTTTAAAATAACTTAACATTCAGTAGTATTGGAGTTGCTGCGCTCTGTCCGCTCTCATCATGCATATTATCTGAAACTAATTTGACAACATCCCAATCATAACAAGGTATGACTATCATAAGCTTAGATCAATATTAAATGTGACACTAATAAGAAAAATATATACATTAAAATTACTACTAATCACTGCCTCCCCCACTGGTTATAAGTTGATTTAAGGTTTATACTTTAGTTTGTGCCTCATTATTATCACTCTCAAAAATAAGGTTTAATAATTTCTAAAAGTTGTCTTGAAGTACTTCCAAATATGTTTGATCAAACAAACTGTAGGACAATTAGGAATATATGAAATCTGTTTTATGTAGTGTATATTATATTATAAACTGTCTATGTTTACGTTGATGTTTTTAATGTGGGACCTATATGGCAACAACCGATTGGTTAAGACCAGATTACTGATTAAGTGGATCCCTCCCACCATCACCTGTTTAATATCAACCAGTTTAGGTTTAGGGTATATCTAGCAAGTGTTCAGTAAACATTTTATGAAGCCTGATGAAACAGCTATCTGCTGAGAAACGCGTTGCCTGTTATTATTTTATAATTTTTATTAAAATCAACTTTTAATATTTTGAACACTTGCTGCATTTTTCTTTGGGACATATATCTTTTATCCCTCTCTGGAGGAATATTCGCTTATCTGGACCAGCTGTGGGATCCTTTGCACCTTTGGATCCATTTGTATCTCTGGCTAGAAGTCTGTTGGGTGACTGAATTGACCCCTTCATGCCTCTATAGCACCACAAGAGGTGCTCCACACTTTGTGAGTATTATTCCTCTCTTTGCTTGTATTGAAACCTTTGCATCAGCAATACTAGGCCATATTGGCACCTGTGTCTTCCTCTCGCCTATATAGACATCAGTTCCTGTGCAGGAGGTTGGTCTTCTGGGTGACCCTATAGATCCCAGACCGTATATCTAGCACTAATTGAGGTGCTCTACTAAATGTGAGTTTACTCATCACCTTAAGATTTATTCATCTCTGAACAAACAATATTGGGCCATGTGGCGCTTCTGTTTTTTTTTTTTTTTTTTTCTTCTCATAGATTGCCGCTCCTGGATCCTGGCCTGGATCATCACAGATAGCTGCCTCCCATCCCAATAGAGACTTTTCACTTTATTACCATTGTGTTTGTATGATTGTATAACATTGTTTCATTTTTTATATTATATTGTCACTTATTTTTTATGCATAATATTGCACATTTATTATTATTTACCACTCTTTATTCGCATTGATATTGGTACACACATTATATATTATTGATATCCCACTAGTATACTTAGATTTGTTAGCACTATAATTATAACACAGGTATTTAATATATAGACATATAAATATAGATTTATTTGGTTACATTCCCTCTTTTACACTTAGGGCGCCCCCTATCTATCTCTTTTTTTTAAATAACAAATATAACCAACAAGACAATACAATAACAGTATTCAACATTACCCAAGAGGCATCGTCCAGCCTCTTACCGGAGTCCAGAAGCCCCCCAGGGCAATAGTCCCCTCTATTCTCCGAGGGAGGAGAGCAAAAAACCGATTCAGCCATTTCCTAGCCTTGAGGCCTATGGCAGAGGGAGAGAAATATATAGTAGAGCAAACAAAAAGGAAATACTTCAGGTTGGTGGACATTGATTCTGATTTTCAGTGGCTAAGTAGCTCCTCACAGCTTGAGGAGAGTGAAAGATCTTGACACCATATTGGGTTTGAAGACGTAACTTTGCAGGAAACAGCAGTGCCACCTGTCTTCCCTGTTCATGTAGCTGGGTACAAATTGGGGCAAATTCCTTCCTCTGTCTGGAGACATCCATAGAAAAGTCCTGGAACAGGAGTAATTTTGAACCTTCATACAAGAGTTCCCTGTGGGTGCGGTAGGCCCTTAGGATTTTCAGCTTTTCTTGAAAGTTGAGACACTTGAATATGACCTGTCTAGGTCTTGCTCCTGCCTGGTCTAGGGCCCTCTCTGGACCCACACGGTGGGCCCTCTCAACATCAATGGGTAGTATGTCAGGGTGTAGGCCCAGCATCCTCGGTAGTTTGAGTGCTGTGAATTCAAGCAGGTCTTTGCCTTTGATGGACTCAGGGACTCCCACAATGCGCAAATTGTTGCGACGGCTTCTATTCTCCAGATCGTCTATACGATCTTGGAGTGTTTGAGTTTTCTTTACCAGTTGCTTGATTGTAGTTGCTGAGGCGATTTGTCTGTCTTCCACATCAGAAATGCGGGTTTCAGCTTGGGTGAGTCGAGAGGAAAACTGTCGCACCTCGCTTGTAAGCGTGTCTACGCCTGCTTGCAGAGAGTCCATTTTGGGGAGAAAAAAAGATTTTAAAGATTTTAATTCTTGTAGGAGAAAGGATTGTGGGTCAGGGTCTAAGACCCCTCCATGCTCTGAGAAGGTCGAGGTTTCTGGTTGTGATTCAGTGGTCTGTTTCAGCTTCTTTTCATTGGTTTTTGATCTGTGAGTCATGCTAGATTTGGTAGCAGGAGACAGCTTAAAGAAGTACTTATCCACTTTCATTAGAAAGGGGGAGGGAAGGGGATCTTAATGGATGCCAACGAGTTAGGCACAGTATCCACAGGTTCAGGCCAACACTTGCAGTGACAAGTGGATTTGTGCAGACAGATATCTCTTTAACCTATGGAGTTAATTAGCTGTTGGTCAGGGTGCCGGAGGACAAATATGTTGGTGCACCCACTAAGAAGAGATGTCTAGAGGATTGTTTCAGTAGATTATGCTTAGAACCCCTGCGGTTGGCTTGGGGAACAGGAACACATAAGTGTCTAAGTGTAGCTTGTCAGTTGCTTATGGGCCACATGGGTATTCTCTATTACAACACAGTACTAAAATGTAGATGTTGCAGTGTGGGTTTAACTAATTGGTGCAGAATAAAAGAAAGAACTGTTTGCTGAGTTCACGTGGCAATTATAAAGTCCCAAGCAGGCTGTTCAGCCAGCAAAGTCTCCCATGCGGTTTCACTTAATCCCCGTAACAGTGAAGTGCCTGTACGCTCAAATTCAGAGTGTTTACTTTACCCCAGGTCCTTATCTGACCCCTTCCTCTCCCTAGGGGGTGGTGGATGTAGCTTGATCAGTGCTGCTGGTTACTCGATGTTTCCCCCACCGCGTCCAGCGCGGTATTTACTGTGTTCTGTGATCTGCGTCTGAGGGACCTCCAAGATGGCGCCGGTCAGTGAAGGCGTCTAACCGTTTGTGGCCTCCGGTTGCCGGAGCGGGTGAATTATGCTCCGCGCACAATGTTAGACAGCTGGCACTTTGCCTCTTCTGTAAGTCCAGCAAGTCTGGTGTGCGGGACCCGGCAGTTAAATGCCCGAATTTAACTTAGTTATGCCCCGACCAGCGGAGCTCTGTGAGGAGTCGACTGCTCGCTTGGTCCGCCCACCGGAAGTCTCCGAATTATGCTTTTTAACCAAAAAGACAGAGAGGTTGCTGAAGTCCTTTGACCTCTCCTCTGTCCAGAATAGACAACAAACAAGGTGAATGTTTGATGAAAATCTGTAGTAGCTTGTAAGTAAAACTTTAAAACACGAACCACGTCCAAATTGTGTAATAGACGTTCCTTCTTTGAAGAAGGATTAGGATACAAGAATGGAACAACAATCTCTTGAGTGATATTCTTGTTAGATACCACCTTAGGTAAAAACCCAGGTTGGTACACAGGACTACCTTATCCGTACGGAGAACCAGATAAGGAGAATCACATTGCAACGCAGATAACTCGGAGACTCTATGAGCCGAGGAAATAGCTACCAAAAAGGAACTTTCCAAGATAGAAGTTTGATATCTATGGAATGAAAAGGTTCAAATGGAACTCCTTGAAGAACCTTAAGAACCAGCTTTAAGCTCCATGGCGGAGCAACATTTTTAACCACAGGCTTGGTTCTAACCAAAGCCTGACCAAATGCCTGAACGTCTAGAATACCTGCCAGACGCTTGTGCAAAAGAATAGACAGAGTAGAAATCTGTCCTTTTAAAGAACTAGCTGACAACCCTTTTCTCAAAATCATCTTGGAGAAAAGATAATATCCTGGGAATCCAGACTTTACTCCATGAGTAACCCTTGGATTCATAACAATAAGATATTTACACCATATCTTATGTTAAATTTTCCTAGAGACAGGCTTTTATGCCTGTATTAAGGTATCAATTACTGACTCGGAGAAGCCATGCTTTGATAACATCAAGCGTTCTGTCTCCAGGCAGTCCATCTCAGATTAGTTATATTTAGATGGTTGAAAAGACCCTGAGGTAGAGGGTCCTGTCTCAGAAGCAGAGACCGTGGTGGAAAGGATGACATGTCCACCAGATCTGCATACCAGGTCCTGCGTGGCCACGCAGGCGCTGTCAAAAGCACCAAAGCACTCTCCTGCTTGATCTTGTGCAAACCCCTCCGGAGGGAATTCCCACTCCCCCGGATGAAAAGTCTGACGACTTAGAAAATCTGCCTCCCAGTTCTCAACACCTGGGATAGGGATAGCTTTTAGACAAGAGTGAGTCTCTGTCCAGTGAATTATTTTAAGACTTCTAACATTGCTAGGGAACTTCTGTTCCCCCTTGATGGTTGATGTAAGCCACAGTCGTGATATTGTCCGACTGAAATATGATGTACCTCAGAGTTGCTAACTGAGGCCAAGTCTGAAGAGCATGGAATATCGCTCCCAGTTCCAGAATATTCATTAGAAGGAGGGTCTCCTCCTGAGTCCACTATCCCTGAGCCTTCAGGGAGTTCCAGACTGTATCCCAACCTAAAAGGCTGGCATCTGTTGTAACAATTGTCCCATCTGACCTGCGGAAGGTCATACCCTTGGACAGATGGACCCGAGATAGTCACCAGAGAAGAGAATCTCTGGTTTCTTGGTCCGGATTTAACAGGAGAACAAATCTGTGTAATCCCCGTTCCTCTGGCTGAGCATGCATACTTGCAGTGGTCTGAAATGTAGGCGTGCAAACGGTACTATGTCCCTTGCCGCTACCATTAAGCCGATTACATTCATGTACTGAGCCACCAAAGGGCGCGGATGGAATGAAGAACACGGCAGAAATTTAGAAACTTTGACAACCTGGACTCCGTCAGGTAAATTTTAATTTCTACAAAATCTATCAGAATCCCTAGGAGGGAAACCCTTGATATTGGGGATAGAGAACTCTTTCCTTGTTCACTTTCCACCCATGCGATCTCAGAAATGCCAGTACTACGTCCGTATGAGACTTGGCAACTTGGATGTTTGACGCCTGTATCAGGATGTCGTCTAAATAAGGGGCCACTTCTATGCCCTAAGGACCGCCAAAGTGACCCCAGAACCTCCATAAAGATTCTAGGGGCTGTAGTTAACCCAAAGGAAAGAGCTGCAAACTGGTAATGCCTGTCTAGAAAGGCAAACCTGAAAAACCGATGGTGATCTTTATGCATCGTAATGTGAGGATAAGCATCCTTCAAATCCATTGTAGTCCTCTACTGACTCTCCTGGATCATAGTTAAGATGGTACGAATAGTTTCCATCTTAAATGATAGAATTCTAAAGAATTTGTTTAAGATCTTTTAGATCCAAAATAGGTCTGAAGGTTTCCTTTTCTTGGGAACCACAAACCGATTTGAGGAAAACTGTGTCCCTGTTCCTCTATTGGAACTGAATGGGTCACGTACACAATGCAAGAATGTCTCTTTCTTTATCTGGTTTGCAGATAAATGTGAAAGGCAAAAACTCCCCTTTTTTTGGGGGGGAAGCTTTGAAATCCAGAAGATATCTCTGGGGTATAATTTCCAATGCCCAGGGATCCTGGGCATCTCTTGCCCACGCCTGGGCGAAGAATGAAGTCTGCCCCCTATAGGATCCGTTACCAGATAGGGGTCCGTTCCTCATGCTGTTTTAGAGGCAGCAGCAGGCTCCTTGACCTGCTTATCTTTGTTCCAGGTCCGGTTGTCTCCAGACCGCCTTGGACTGAGCAAAAGTTCCCTCTTATTTTGCCTTAGAGGAAGTTGATGCCACACCTGCCTTGAATTTTCGAAAGGCACGAAAATTAGGCCTTTTTTGTCCCTTGATTTGGACCCGTCCTGAGGAGGGGCATGATCTTTTCCTCCAGTGATATAAGTAATAATCTCCTTCAAACTAGGCCTGAATAGGGTCTGCCCCTTAAAGGGAAGTTAAGTAGCTTATTTATTAAAGTCACGACAGCTGACCATGATATAAGCCATAGCGCTCTGCACGCCAGTATAGTAAAAAACAGAATTCTTAGCCGTTAGTCTAGTCAAAGGAACAAAGGCATCAGAAAACAAAGGAATTGGCTAGCTTAAGTGCTCTAAGCTTGTCAAATATATTCATCCAATGGAGCCTGTAAAGCCTCATCAAGAGACTCAAACCAGAACGCCGCAGCAGCAGTGACAGGAGCAATGCGTGCAAGGGGCTGCAGGATAAAACCTTGTTGAATAAACATTTTTTATCCATTGGATCTAAAAAAGCACAACAGTCCTCGCCAGAGGTAGTGGTACGCTTAGCTAGAGTAGAAACTCTTCTCTACACCTTAGGAACTGTCTGCCATAAGTCCCGTGTGGTGGCAACTATTAGAAAACATTCTTCTAAAAAATAGGAGGGGAAGAGAACGGCACACCTGGTCTATCCCATTCCTTATGAAAAATTTTAGTAAACCTCTTTAGGTATTGGAAAAACATAAGTACACACCGGCACTGCATATTATTTATCCAGTCTACACAATTTCTCTGGCACTGCGATTGTACACATTCATTCAGAGCAGCTAAAGCCTCCCTGAGCAACAAGTGGAGGTTCTCAAGCATAAATTTTAAATGTAGAAATATCAGAATCAGGTTAAATCATCTTCCCTGAGTCACAAATATCACCCACAGACTAAGCATATTGTGAGGTAGTATCAGACATGGTTCTTAAAGCGTCTGTATGCTCTGTATCTACCCCCAGAGCTGTTTTGCTTTCCTTTAATTTCAGGTAGTCTGACTAATACTGCTGCCAGTGTATTATACACAACCTTTGCCATGTCTTGTAAAATAAACGCTATTGAGCGTGAGTCCCTGGAGCGGGAGTCAAAGGGTTTGACACGTGGGGAGAGTTAGTTGGCATAACTTCCCCCTCGACAGAATCCTCTGGTAAAATAAACGCTATGGGTGCCCTTGATGTACTTGGCGCCATTTGAGCGTGAGTCCCTAAAGCGGGAGTCAAAGTGTCTGACACGTGGGGAGAGTTAGTCGGCATAACTTCCCCCTCGACAGAATCCTCTGGTGATAATGTTTTTAAATACAAAAAAATGATCTTTATTGTTTAACATGAAATCAGTACATCTGGTACACATTCTAAAATGGGGTTCCACCATGGCTTTAAACATAATAAACACAGAGCCTCCTCTATGTTAGACATGTTAGAACTAATAAAGAGACTAGTAAGCTTGGAAAACACTTTAAATCAAGTTATCAAGCAAATATAACAAACGTTACTGTGCCTTTAAGAGAAACAAATTTTGTCAAAATTTGAAAAACAGTGAAAAAAGGCAGTAAATCAAACGAAATTTTTACAGTACATGTAATAAGTTAACAGAGCATTGCACCCACTTGCAAATGGATGATTAACCCCTTAATGCAAAAAACAGATAAAAAAAAAAACGACATTTTTTTAAACAGACACAACAAAACTGCCACAGCTGAGCTGTGGATTACCTTCCCTATAACTGTTTCTATGCAAAATTTAAGCCAGCCATGTGGAAAAATTAGGCCCCAATAAGTTTTATCACCAAACATATGTTAAAAAACGATTAAACATGCCAGCAAACGTTTTAAAACACATTCTTATAAGAGTATGTATGTCTATTAATAAGCCTGATCCAGTCGCTATCACTGCATTTAAGGCTTTACTTACATTACTTCGGTATCAGCAGTATTTTCTTAGTCAATTCCATTCCTTAGAAAAATATATTACTGCACATACCTTAGCATATATCTCTATCAATCAGCCTGGTACCAGTCGCTTTCACTGCATTTAAAGGCTGTACTTACATTACTTCGGTATCAGCAGTATTTTCTTAGTCAATTCCATTCCTTAGAAAAATATTTTACTGCACATACCTTATTTGCAGGAAAACCTGCACGCCATTCCCCCTCTGAAGTACCTTACTCCTCAGAATGTGTGAGAACAGCAACTGGATCTTAGTTACGTCTGCTAAGATCATAGAAAAAACGCAGGCAGATTCTTCTTCCAAATACTGCCTGAGATAAACAGCACACTCCGGTGCCATTTAAAAATAACAAACTTTTGATTGAAGAAATAAACTAAGTATAAAAAACCACAGACTCTCACGACCTCCCATCTATGTTGAGACTTGCAAGAGAATGACTGGTAATGGCAGTTAGGGGAGGAGCTATATAGCAGCTTTGCTGTGGGTGGACTCTTGCAACTTCCTGTTGGGAAGGAGAATATATCCCATAAGTGATGGATGATCCGTGGACTGGATACACTTAACAAGAGAAAAGGTGCTTAAGAGGTGCTACAATTACTTTGTATTAATATATTCAAGGCCCATATGCAGAGTTGGCGAATAACTGTTTATTTCAAAACAGTTGTTTGTAACACAAGGTCACAATTTAAGGCTAGGGAAACAGCAACATAAACATTTTTTTCACAGTAGGAGCAATCAGCTTATGGAACACCTTGCCTAAGGAGGTAGTAACTGCCAATACAAATTTAGATATATTTGTAGCTAAAAACAGAATTCAGGGATATGATTGCTTGTGTTAAATGGGTCAGATTTTTATAGTGACACAGCATAACTGTAAAAAGCTGACATGAGAATATCACAAGTTATGGAGGACAGGTTATGGAGCAGCAGTCTTTAGACTGCTGCTTCATAACTTGTGTTTCTGTCAAGCCTGAAGGCTAGCCAGAAAAATGGGGCTTCAAGCTCCATATGGAGCTTGATAAATATGCCCCTGAGTGTAAGTAAGAGCATAAGTTTATGGGGATAGCAAGAGGGGAAAAATAATCCCCCCCCCTGTTGTTTCTTTATAAGAATGAATATTTTTTTTATTATTTTTTTATTTGTTGGTATTTATTGAGTTTTCATAAAGAAAATAAACAATGCAACCGATTAGAACTTGCAGGTTCAAACAATTCAAATACAGATTTTATATTGCATACATTGATCTTATGTCAAATGACCAAAAATGTAGCTGGGTAAGTCTCTGATTGCTAAAAGACTATCTCTATTAGCTTCATGCCTGACTCTGGAGTTCGTTTCAACATGTGGAGGCTTCAATAAGAACATAGATATGTTGATGAGAGTCGGCAGTGAGTAGATACCAAACAAACATGAATGTATAACAGTATTACAAAACAAAACTACAATAACAAAAGTCACCAAGGATTAGTGAAAGCACTAAACTGTGAAACCTCTGTGACATTCCTCTGTTGCTGTTTTATTACACAATGTCCTTAATACATATAAGTGATTACACATATTGTGCATTCAGATCTACTCCCATGTTCCCAGTGGCGCATAAATATTGCTCCCAAAGAAAGAGCATGTCATAATAAAAAGGCAATTGGCCTGCTTTGAAATAATGGAGTCTTTCTAAGATAAGCGTGTTTTTAATTGATGCTGACCATTCAGCTAAGGTTGGAATATAGGTAGACTTCCATTTTGTTGATATAAGGCATTTAGCTGAATTTATCATTATCTGATATAGGCCCCTTCTGATTTTACAGGATATATCCATGTTTGCATTGAAGAGGATCCTTTCTGGTGTGATGTCTAATTGTAAACCAATTACTTTGCACGTTTGATTGTGGATTTCTTCCCAGAAGGGACGTAGGATGTCACACCCCCACCATATATGCCACATAGTGCCCTCCTGACCACAACTCCTCCAGCACTTGCCATTGGCATTAGTAAACATGTGTTTTAATTTATTTGGAGTTAAATACCATCTGGTAAGGATTTTCGTGTTAGTTTCTAGGGCTGCAGCCGATTTGGCTAATCTGGCAGTCGCTTTGAAGCAGTATGACCAAAGTTTAGTAGAGATTGTTCTATTCATTTCTTTTTCCCACTTTGGGGCATAATTAGGGATTGGAGGTAAATAAGACCTAAGGGCACTTCCATACATCAAAGAAATCACCCTTTTCGGGTGTTGTTGCATAATGCATACATTTTCAAATAGGGTAAGTCTTCGCAACATGTCAGACTTTAGTTTGTGGGAGAGTATGTAATGCCTAACCTGATGATATAGCAGCCAAGAGTTGAAATGTGTTAGTCCTTTATCAACTAGTGTCTGCCTCGTCGCTAAATTCCCCTTCTCTACTAACTCATAAATGGGGAGGTAATCTGACATGCTTGGGGATTGATAAAACTGTTTTATTTTCTCTTGATTCTCTATGGGAAATTCTTTGTTCAGGATGAGGGTGGTCAGAGGGGAGTAAGGGGTGGATATTAGGGGAAATTTATCACGTTTGTTGATCCAGACCAACCAAACTGCCTTAATGCATGGATATGGATCTAGTAAAGACCGTGGCAACTTCTGGGGGGACCCAGTAAAGCCTCCCAATATGGGGAGTAAGTAATAACTGTGCTTCCAGGTGGATACTTTTCTTATGGAAGTCATGTCCCTGTCTACACCACTCTATGACTTTGCTTAATGATATTGCCCACCTATAGACCTGAAGGTTAGGAACCCCCAGGCCTCCCTCCTCTCTACTTGCATATATTGTGTTCTTAGCTAGTCTAGGTGGTTTGTGATGCCAGATATAAGCATTTAAGATGTTCTGTAACTTATCAATATCTATATTCGCACCTGGAACTGGGAGTGCTAGCATTACATATAAGGCTTTTGATAATAGCATCATTTTAATAGCTGCTATTCTTCCCAGCCATGAGATATGTTTGGGGAGCCAAGAGGAAGTGAGGGTACAGAACTCTTCCTGAAGACGACCGTAATTTAATTTGCGTAGGTTTTCTGTATTGGAGGTTATAAAAATACCTAAATATTTCATTGCCTGTTCCTGTATTTTAAACGGAAAGTTTTGTTTAATTATAGCAAGGTCAGTATCGTCTAAATTAATAGGATAGATTTCGGATTTTAGGTTATTTACAAAAAAAATCGATACTGCCCCATATCTTTCCAGTTCAATTTGTTCTGCCGGTATGGCGGATAATGGCGATGACAGAGTCATCAGGACATCATCCGCAAACATTGCTAGTTTATGTACCTGGTCCACAGTAGTGATTCCTTCTATGTGCAAATTATTATGTATATTTATAGCTAGGGGTTCCAGGGATAATATGAATAAGAGCGGGGAGAGGGGGCAACCCTGTCTTGTGCCATTACGAATTTCAAAAGGTTCTGAAAGGGTGTCATTAACTTTCACTTGTGCCATAGGATTGGAATATAGGGCCAAAATTTGGTTAATGAGTTTTGTGGGGATGCCAAATTTACTAAGGGTGACTTGTAGGAATGTCCAATCCAAGCGATCAAACACTTTTTCCGCGTCTGTTGAAAGCTAAATGGAGGAGATTTTAGCATTTTTAATATAATCTAGGAGACTGAGTACTTTTCCTATGTTATCCTTGGCTTCCCTCCTTGGTACAAACCCAACGTGGTCGCAGTGTACCAGATTCGGTAAAAATTTGTTTATTCTATTGGCCTATATCTTTGCGTAAATTTTCGCGTCCACATTGAGTAGTGAAATAGGCCTAAAGTTAGCTGGCTTTTCTGGGGGTTTACCTGGTTTTGGAAGAACCAAAATATACGCCTGGAGCATTGTGTCCTGGAATAAGTTTATATCTGAGATATAGTTAAATAAGGTCAGTAAATGAGGGGTCAATTGGGCGGCAAAAGTTTTATAATATTGATTAGAGAACCCATCCAGGCCTGGGGCTTTATCATTTTTTAAGTCTTTAATATTGTTTATTATTTCAGCACTTGTGATAGGATTTTCTAAGCTTTCAGCCTCCTCAGGCTTTAATGTAGGTAAAGGGATATTGTTTAGGTATGACTCACAATTCAATTTATATATGGCCGGTGATCTCTTATTGAAGAGATTGTATAGTTTATGGTAGAATGAGTGAAAGGATTTACCTATCAAATTTGTGTCTTCTATCTGTTCCCCTTGCCCGGATGTGAGGGAGTGGATATATGTTTTTAGTCTCTGCTTCTTTAACACCCTAGCTAACATCTTACCCACTTTATTCCCTTCTCCATAGTATTTCTGTTTCAGAAATAACTGATGTTTTTGGGATTTGATTTGAAGATACGCATTTAATTTATCACGTTTATCATTTAAATTGGACAAAAGAGATTAATCTGAAGGGTTGAGTTTTAGCAGAAAATCTGCTTCTGTAACTTCTTGAGCCAGCTTGATATATATGCTAGTGCTTTGTTAATGTTTATGGGCTTTCATTTTAATAAACTCCCTGCAGATATAGGCCTTGTGGGCATTCTAAATCATGGTAATTTTGGTGTCCGGAGTATTATTTATTGTGAAATATGTGTCTAGTTGCATCCTGTGCTTTTCTATTAGAAGTGGATTTAGTAACAAAGAGCCATCCAATCTCCATGTGAAAGGTTTTAATGGGATCGATGGCCATTGCATTTTACACTCTACCATAGAGTGATCGGACCATGAGGTGTGTTTAATATTAATTTGCTTTACTAAAAATAGGGCCATGTGGTTCACTAAGATATAGTCTAGTCTGGAGTAGCTCCTTTGCGGGTTGAAGAAAAAGGTATAATCCCTAGAATGTGGATGTGTGTATCTCCACGCATCGTGGAGAGTAAGAGTTTTAAGATTTTGCCAGATATTTCGAAGAGCTTTTTGGTGTGTACGAATGTGTGAATTCAAGCTGTCTACTTCAGGGTCTAGGGCGATATTCAGGTCTCCTGCAACTATAATGGGGCCTTTAACTATGTCCATGATTTTATTAGTGATGCAGGATATGAAGGCTTCTTGGCCTGAATTTGGGGCATAGACATTTATTAATGTTATTGGTTTTCCAAACAGCAGGCTTACGATTCCTAAGTATCTTCCTTCTCTGTCCCTGTCTATTTGAAGAAGTTTGAAAGATAGTGATTTATGTACCAAAATACTAACTCCATTTATCTTTTTTTTTCTCATTTTTGCTATGGTAATGTTGTGGAAAGTGTGTGGAATAGTACCTTGGTATCTTATGTGCTTTAAAATGGGTTTCCTGTAACATTAATATATTTCCTCCTTTGTTCCGGAGGTCCTGTATGCCTAGCGCTCTTTTATTAGGACAGTTAAATCCCTTCACATTTTGAGTTATTATATGGATATTCTGGTGAGTAAAGGAAGTCATCTTAATTATCTTAGGATGGATTCAACATATATTGCAGACTTTACAGCATGGGAGAGTGTCACTACAGGGATGTCTAACATGAAATACATTTTTCCTTGGAAAACAAAACCAAACACAAAGAAAATAAACATAACAGAATTCAAAACTTGTGGTACACAACTTATGTGTACATAAACATATGATAGAACAATTCTGAAAATAAGGGAGAGTATCCCCTTCGGGCAATGTTATTGGCCTGAAGATAAACAATTTTACATAAGTGGGTTTCAGTGAATGGGGGTCAGAATTGGCCTATCAGAGTTTCCCACCATAATTCTTGAGTATAAAACATTTATGACATTAGATATTAATAATATACAGCAGAGACTTATTGAGAAAAGAGCGAGCAACAAATTATAAACCTTAACATAACATTTATGCATGACCCCTTGCAGGGTATATTACCATCCCTCAGCCACAGGCTTAGTTTTCTTAACTTCCCCTTGAGAAGGCGTCTTTGCTGGAGTCCTCTGTCACTCAGACCTTTGAGGAAGAGGTGGTGGTTGTATTCTCTCTCTTGCAAGGCTGTGCTCAGAGGAGGCTTGTGGAGAGGGAGGTGTAATTTCCAAGTCCTTGCATAGTCTTCCAATGTCTTCTGGCGTATTGCACACCCATCTTCTTCCTTTCCACAAGATCTGAAGGTTGAAGGGATGTCCCCACCTATAGGGAATGTTGTGCTGTCTCAATTTGGTTGTGAGTGGCCGGAGATCCCTCCTCTTCTGTAAAGTCCTTGGGGTGAGATCTTCAAAAAGCTGTAAGGTAACTGTTCTGAATGTGATTGAGTTTTTTTCCCGGGCTTTCTTCATGATGTTCTCTTTAATAACTGGACACCCTAACTATAACGTCTAACTATAACGTCCCTTGGAGGCTGATCCCCTAATGGTTTGGCCCGTAGTTCCCTATGGAATCTGTCCAAGGCTATGGTTACTTCTTCATCCTCTTCTGTCAGATAGGAAAAAAGGTCCTGCAAATAATCTCCCAGAGCAGAGGGAGCAATTGTCTCAGGGACTCCCCTCACCCTGATGCTATTACAGTGACTTCTGTTTTCTAAGTCATCAACTTTGTTCTCCAGTTGTAGAATCATTTCTTCTTGTTGTGACATCTGAGTCTGGAAGGAGGTGAGGTTAGTATTGAGTAGGTCAGAGTCTCCCTCCAGCTTTTCAACCCTCATGCCCACATCTGTAAGCTCCCTCTTAATATTTGAGATTTCTTCCCTGATGCACTGTTTAACCTGGCATACTAAGTCAGAAAAGTCTTTTTTGGACAGTAGTGATTTTAGGAGTGCTCTTGGTATAGATATTGCAGTATCCAAGGTGTCATCTTCTGACTCTAAGGATGGTGAAGAGTCTCTGGGATTTGAGTTCGGAGGTTTTTTTTGTGTCCTTGAGGGTGTTTCCATATGTTTAAAAAAGTCATTCACTGAGGGAGTGGTAGGCGGTTGCTTTTTGGCTTGTTTGTCCATTTTGTTCCCTTTTTTAGGAGACATATTTCTGAGATTTCCCAGCTGTATATTGGAAATGAGGAAATTAAGTGCCCACTCAAGTTATGCTGTACCCTCTTTATGCAGATAAGTCACGAAAAGGTGATTCAATAGTTGCTTTTTTGTTTAAACATGTTTTGATCCTGCCCATGCACCAGACATAAAAGATGTGTCACATGGATCAGACAGGTTCATATTTGCAATGGCCAGGCTATTCAATCCCTTCTGTCAGATATGTAGTCGCAGGATTTTTGTTGTGCCCTCAGTGGAGTGCTCAGTCCACAGTGTATGGTTAGGCCAAATCTGCGTAGTAGCAGTTAGCAAGTGCTAATATCAATATCAGTCTCATAGGCAGTCCCTGATGCCAAGCTCATAGCTGTGGCTAACCACTTTGATTGTATTTAGGGTCTCAGCATTTGTAAAACAAGGTAAATAGGCCCATATCCATTCAGATTCCCTTTGTTACTCTATACCCGCTATGGGCTGCAATCCCTGGGCACTGATACAAGAGGTTCTGGGCTCCTAATGGCTAGCAGAGTATATCAGTGTCACTTAAAATCAGAGGCATCCGTAACTTACAGCCTGCAGGAATGTCCTTAGTGGTCAGGGCCCCATGTTCCGAGCTGCTCATAGACCACCCACATGGCGTGCTCCGATCCCTTCATGAAGGTCTATCTCAGTGATTGCGGAGTGAAGTTCCCCCGCTGTACATCAGTTCTGTATCCCGCTGCTGCCCGCTCTTAAAATCAGCTGAATTCTAGCCTAAGGATCTCCGATGTTTATAGTATGCTCATTAGGTTTCCAGGAGCTCACTCGCGTGCAGCCGTCTCCATCGAGTGCTGGCTCCACCCCCTCCGGGACAATGTTTTTTTAAGTAATGTGCAGTACATATGCAACAAACAACTATTTCCCACTGCACATGTTGCTGTTAATATTCTATTTGGAGCAATTCCCTCTCCCCAAAATGTTTTATAGTTAGGAGCATAGGTGTCAGATCAGTCAAAACATGGGAAAAAAATTAGTTTTACACTTTAATATCCACCCTGAGAGTTAGGCAATACTTTTGTACAAATATCTTGCACTACAAGACTTGGTTTTACCAATTGTGGGCCAGATTACGAATGGAGGGCTATTTAGTGCTTTCACTTGCATGCTGACTCTGCTAAAAGTAAACTTCTTGTGCGTTGGGTTGCGCTCATATTACAAATTGAAAGTAAAAAGTTATTGCTCGTACACTAACCCCGGAGCATGTAAAAAGCCAAACTTAGAATAATCATTTTTATTGGATGGTGTTATTACGAGTGTAACTGTATTGTGTAATGCATTTTTTATGTGTTTTGTGACACTTTTTAGTTTTGCAAAACAGTTAAGCAGAGCTCTGAGATCACGGTTTACTTTCAACTTGTAATACGAGCTTAATTTAACTTGTGTGCAAACTAACGCAAAAATCCGATATCGCTTGAGTGCAAACAATAGTGCTCCACTCAAAAGCTGGCCCTGTATTTGTCCTTAGAGTAATTGCAGAGTGTTAATATTTTATTTTACTTTCACCATATTTGCAAATTTTATCAAAATAATTTCCTATCTTTGTATATTACGCTGCATTTCCCTTTGAAAACATCAGATCATGCTGAGTTTTATATACACAAACTATATTCTATGGACTATTTACATCTTATAAGTCTTTTATTAACTTAATATAAAGTGGGATTTTATTTTTACATTACATAGTGGAGATCTTGGAGTGAATCCCAGTTTGTATAGCTTATACCATTTGACTGTCAAATAAAATATTCCTACAATTTATTCATTCATTTATACAAACATTTTTAATGTTTATTCACTGAGCTCATTTAATGTTCTGAAGTTTATAACAGTAAAGTTATGTTACTAAATCAGTGTATTTATTGGCTTTCTAATTCATATGTTCATCTCTATTTCATATTTTAATGCAAATGTAATGCATATAACATTTTAATCTAGATAAAACAAAATTGTGTTATATTGAATGTGTCACAGCCTTGATTTAAACTATGCACACAGTTTTTGTATTCCACTTTACAAGTTTTTGCATTATCTTAAAAATAATGTTTGAAAGTAAAATGAATGCATTACTCCTCCACAATATATTGCCTTTGTACACAATTACAGATGCAGAAAATATACACAACTTATAAATGCCACATTATGAAAGCACATGCCACAAAATATATTATAATTAAACAAAAAAAAATACAAATAATACTCATTATTAATGGAAAAGTCGCTATTTATAATACAAGAGCAAGACCACAGAAAAAAAAAAATACTATAAATAAGTACCATTACTTTGTAGTAAAAGTAAATTTTTTGCTGCTTTAAAATCATCCAGTACATTTTTATCAATATTTTAGCATTTCTGAGGTCATTGTCTGAATGTGCCAGTAAACCTAAAAAATAATGTTATATAATTCTGCACATAGTGCAGAATTATATAACATTATATGAGTGCTAGCTTTATACAACCTAATATATCCGGTAAACTTTTATAAAAAAACATGGTTTTCCAGACCCGTCCTCTGTGCTCTACTGAGCGGGTCTGGTTTTCCCTCAGATCGCATTTGGCCAACTGTCTAGTAACAGCCCGGCCTGACCGCGCCATTACACTTAATGCAGCTCGCTCCTTCCAGCTACTGAGGTACCGGACTCCAACCTGCCAATTACAGAGATATTGGCCTCCAGTCTGTCAGCTACAAAGATATCTGTCACAGACTTCCAAGCCAATGATTTCTGTTTTGCAGATTCCAAGTTATGTGTCAAGTTCAGTAAATCCTTACAGATCTGCCAGTATACCTTTAATTCTCACTTAATAAATTATATTCTGTACTCTGCTTAGTTGTGCCTTAAAAGGGTAGCAGATCAGGAAAAGATATTTCACTGGCCCCTTTTAACCAACAGAAAACGCTTAAGTCTGACACCTCAGTATGCCAAAGCCAAACAACACTGCTCACTGAAGTGGTTAGTTTCCTGTCTTCCCTTCTTGAATAGGTTAGTAAGATGGCACAACAGTTTCAACAATTTTTTTCAAACATTTCAGAAATTACTGGAGACAATGTTGTCAATAGCACAGACTTTCTCCACCCTTTTTTAGGCACCTATGCAATTTTTTTTTTTTGTGGGTTTTAATCCTGAGAATTCTGCATGGTCTGTGGCATCCTATGCATTGCCCAGGACTGCCTTTGAGCCTTGTTAAAAGAGTCAAGCACAAGTGTAGCAGTTGATAGATGTGCAAGCAACTGAGCTACTGCATATAACTCCAACAATGAAACAAAAATAAACAATGTATCTGCACCATTCACATATAATACTTTATTCAGCCAACATCATGAAAACAGAATCAGCAATGTTTCGGAACACAGCCCTTATTTATGCCATTACTAACAATCATTCTGCTGAGCATATAATGGCCCTAGACTCTCCCTCCAGGTTAACTCTTTCACAGCTAATATGTTATATTACATCAAAATTAAAAAAAATAAAAAACTAGTAGACAATCTTAATAGCCAAACAGTACTCTTTAACAATCTATACAAATTCAAACAAAGAGGGACCAGTCAAATCCTTTATTTCTTTATTCATAGTCTTAGGAAATAGAGTCTCTAATCTAAAGATCCAAAAAGCTTCGTACTTCTTTAAAAGAAGTTCCCTATTGCCCCTCTTTTGGGGCTATGCTTATGGTCAATAATTTGGAACCTAAACTGACTCACTCCATGTCCTGCCTATATAAAATGATATGCAACATGGTCATCTAAAATCTTGTTTTAATATTGGATTTATGTGCATTAATTATTTCTCTCACTTTACGGGTGGTCTCACCCACATAGGTAAGACCTCATAGGCACTTGATAAGCTAAATAGAATACTCCGTGTTACAGGTAAAATAAATGAGGGCCCTTTGAATTGTTATTATAATTTCCACAGCCTAAGCAGGGATAAGACCCCCTATTATCCCTGGTAATATAACCAAATCTAGAAGACCAATCAGGTCCAATGTCAGCCCTCACTAAGCTATCTCTCGGATTAGTTGCTTAGTTAATTGGATAACACCTCAGACCTGAATCATCATTGCCTCTCTATTCCAGAGGACGGAGACGTCTTGTGAGGGCGGAGCATGCGCATGTCACTGCAGGCAGGGAAGACGTATCGGCATCGACCGGTGGGTCAGGAAAATCGCACCCAAACTGCATGGCCCAGTCTCCCAGAATTTTTACGGGCTCAGGATTGGGCAACTAGGCGAATCTGGCCTAGCAGTGAATCTCTCCTAGAGGCTGAAATGTCTGCGGCTGGACCCCAACATCTTAGCAGGTGAATTTGAATATTGTGTCGGCTGGTAAGCCAGGTATGGAGTGGCTCTTTTCTGCACTACAGCACAGTGTATCTACATTGGAGGCGGGAGTGAAGGAATGCCGCTTGTAGGTTGTAATTCAAGCAGCCAGGAGAAATTTGGGTGGCTTATTCCTGCCTTGTGGCCCTAAGAATCCATGACCAACCACACCGCCATGTGAATTATCTGCATTGCTACTATATACCATATGAGTAAAAGTTGAGCCTGGATCTCAACTTGCAAACAGTGAAGACCGGTATCCAGTACACAGCGAGGGATATGGAAGTATCATTGTTTCTATGATTCTATATGCTGCATTAAAAAAATATTATCTGCGATATCTGAATAGTGGTATTTAGGCTTTATACTGCCATTCATCATCTATATGTTTGTGGAAGCTGTTTTGGGACTTTTTCTTTACGTATTGTCATTTACAGAGAGTTACTCGCTCCTCAGAAGGATACCAATTTTTGTATATGTTAATTGATCTTCAACTACGTTCAAAACAATTTTCTCTTTACCAAAAGAAAACTGCACTACATTATGAAACCTTATTTGATCCCATAATATGGCTTTAAAGATTACTGCAGTGCATTTTTGTTTGTTTTTTCAAGCACTCAGCAGAAGAGAAAGGGTAGACATTAGACCTTCCTTATTCTGTCCTTTATCATTTATTTGTTTGTGGAAACATTTCAGATCTTGGGACTTTTTCTGAAGATTGGTTATCCATATAAAATTATTTACTATCCAGAAGGCTATTGTTCTTATATCTGATAATAGATCTTTAACTGCTTTCATAATAGCTGAATATTGAGGCAATATCAATTTACCCGTTTCCACTAAAAGAAAGCTGTGCTATCCTTGAATCTTTTATATGGGTTTGCAGATCACATTAGTTTTTGCTTGTCATTAAAGGAGTCAGCAGAAGAAAAGGAGAAGCAGAGACATAAGAGTTTCAAATCAGAGTAAAAAATGTTGTGTATATTATTTACTGGACAGTGAATATCCTTCTAAATCTGTTATATGGTGGCGATAACCCATTTAAAGTATAGATGGTGTAGTTTGTGGAATTACTCTATAGTTTATATGTAGACAGAAATGGGTCATAAAAATGTTGTTTGTCATTTAATTATGTATTCTGCTCTGAATCTTTAAATAACATTCCTGACTGTAAATTATAACTATAAGAGATATGTTTAGCTTTTGCTAGAGAACATTGTGAAATAATTATCCTGGTTAGTTATTAATGGTGCTTATTGTAGGCCCTGGCACTATTTCTAGTTTTTAAAAAAAAAATAATTATATGCACGCACGAATTCTCACCCTAAATATTGTGGTATCCTAGTTTTATCAATTTACCTTTTTTTCTTCTTTCTTATTTTTTTCATTTTGTTAAATTTCCTTTTTTGTTTGGTTTACCTATGTGACACAGCACTTAATGGAAATATTTATTACACACTCAAAGCACAATTTACCTACAATGCCTGCTAAGATGAAGGATAATAAAACCAGGGTATCAGACACTAGACTTGAGGCTAGCATAAACTCACCTTCAACCAGAACTGACACGCAACCACTAATGTCTCAATAAGCAGATTTTTTTTTCTCCTAAACTAAATGCTATTAAGGAAGAATGATCTACTATTACTTCAGAATTTACCTCTTTATCCTAAGAAGTACATAAGTTTGCTTCTAGAATGGGTGAGGCAGAGAATATAATCTCTGACCGGGAAGATCTGCTACAGGCCCAAGAATCCATTACTCAGAAACATGAAACAAAAAAGCTAGCTTACAACTTCGTCTGGACGATCTTGAGGATCGTTTCAGAAGAAATAATATCAGAATATTGGAGTTACGAGAGACAACGGAATTTCAAGATTTGTTTAAATTTGCCTCTACCTCGTTTCCTTTGGCCAAAAATACTGCTAAGCATACAAAGAGCTCAGAGAATAGGCCCCAAAAAGTTCAACGCAGATGGTACAGCTAGACAGAGTTTGTATATTTAAATTGATAAGCTTCCAATATAAGATAGATTTTTTTAAATGATATAGGAAATTTGATACTTTTACATATAACAACAAAAAAACAACAAGATTTTTCACTTGAAACCTCTACTAAAAGAAAGCAAATTTATCCTATTTGTTCCCAATTGATAAATGAATGATTGAAAGCCAGATTGTTTTATCCAGCTAACATTTTTGTTGAAGAGAATGGTAATAGGATATTCCTGAATAATATCAAAGAAGCTGAATAATGTATTACAGGTAAATAAGGGTCTCCTAGTATAGCAAGAAAATGTGGGATGGCAATTTTAATACATAGAGACTTGGATTATAAAATTGTGGATATTACCTTGGACCCAGAAGCTAGATACATAATATTACAAACAGAGGATAATGACACCAAGTTTATAATATGTAATCTCTATGGTCCTAATATATTTTCTAGAACATTTTGGGATTAGATTAAGCTTAAATTATAACCCTTCATCTATTAAAACCTTATTGTAGGTAGAGATTTCAACATGACGTTATGTCCTGAACTTGATAGATTCTCTAGGAAGAATGTAAAGGATTATAATAATGCAGCAAAATATTTTTGCCATAAATTAAAATTATTGGATACCTGGAGGGTCAAAAATCCAGATAATCGTGCCTACACGTGTGATTCCAATTCTTTCATAACATTTTCGAGGATTGATTATCTTTTCATCTCTGAAAAATTGTCTATTATTAAGTCAAAGGTTGAAATATCAGATATTGTGATATCAGACCATGCAATTGTATCCATTGTGTTCTCTTCTTTCGCTAAAACAGGAGATAAAACTAAGAGTTTTATTTTTCCTCATTTTTTCTTAAATAATCCTAGATTTACAAATTGGCTAAAACAAAAATGGAAAGACTATTGTACTCTGAATATATCATATTTCAATAAAATAAATACTTTTTGGGAAGCCTCTAAAACTGTTTTACGTGGTGAAATAGATGCTTTCATGTATACATGGAATAACAAAGCTAATGCATATGAACGAAAAACAGGAGAAATTGTATGCCCAGGCACAAACAAAATCCCATAGGGGGCGCTTCTTGTAAACTCAAAAAATTCTCAATCAAACAATAGCAAACAATATATACAAATTTAAACAAAGTCCATATGATTAAAAAAAAAAAAAAGGCCGCTCTCTGTCAAAGGATGGTTGGATCCTGGTACTTGGCAATCTGAAGAGAAAAAAGAGAGGCGCCACAATGGCCTAGTACCACCAAAACAGATGATAAATTGGTATACTAAGAAATATACTCACAAGATTATTGCACCTAATGGTGCTATTCAAGCAGGCTGGAGCTTTGTAGTAGTCCAGCTCACTGTTAAAATCCAGCAGTGATGTCAAATCTGGAACATATCAAATGGTAGTCTCTTTATCTGTAAGAGAGCAAACAACCATAGCCCAATTCCGTATAGACAAGGGAAACAAGGTATAAGGGAAATTATTGCACTTACAGAATTTGAAGCACCTCCAGGTGCAGTAAGAGCAGGCTGGGATTTCACAGCCTCCCAGCTGACTGCACTCCTTGGCTTACTGGACACCCAGAAAGATAATGATGTGATATCCAAAGCAAAACACAGCAAGTGTATACTAAATTAAAAAAAAGTTTTATTAAAAAGTGACGCGTTTCTCAGCCTCTGCAGGTGCTGTTTCCTCAGGCTAAATATCTAATATTCAATTTAACCCCTTGAGTGCTATAAATGTAGTCTTTGTTACAGAGTTGGTCTCTCCACCTCTCTTTATATCCTTGGAAGTTGTAACCACTACACAGCACATTTACCCCTAGTCAGGACTAACTATTTAAAGTTATAGTTAAAGGATTAAAAGGGAATAAAGGGTTATTCACAACACAAAGTAGTACCATTGGTTTTCTTCTAGCTTTTACTCAATCTTACCTACTTGTTAATGGAACACTAATGCCTAGGGTTAGTCTCCAAAGGGGCAACAGACAAGGCTGTACTTTATCACCCCTGTTATTTAATATTGCACTAACTGCAAAAATAGCTAGTTGGGTGAGTGAAAAAAGAAAAGAACCAAAGTCTTGTAGTGAACGTCTAATGTCTCCTGTTAGTGGAATCCCATCTGTAGATGTGAGAAACTCCTGAGTACTCCTCTGAAACAAAAAAGAACAATACTGCAAAACAGATAAAACACCTTGTTAGGGTATCAGAAATTTGCTTAGCAGTAGTATGTCGATGTGTATCGGCCTTTTTTCACTCAGTCACCCAACTAACTATTTTTGTATTTTTGCAGTTTGGCTTATTATTGCATATTTTAATATATTTTTTGCCTTTTTTTGCCACTTTTTTTCTCTTTTTTTTTTCTCATTTTTTCTCACAATTTTTATCATATTTGGTTATTTGGATTCCTTGCATTCCTATTGGCTGACATTTTGAAATCAGCCAATAGGATTAGAGCTACTGAAATCCTATTGGCTGTTCAAATCAGCCAATAAGATTTCAGCAGCTCTCAACGCCTCCACACCGCTGAGGACCACCGCCGCTGAAGACCGCTGCTGGGGATCCGTGCATCAGGAAAGCCAGCTCTGCACCTCCACTCCGCTCCGCGCTGCCTTCACTCTGGATGAAGACAGACGATAATGAAGCCGCCTAAAAGAACACCTCCGCTGAGGACCGCCACTGAGGATCCCTGCATCGGGAAAGCCAGCTCTGCACCTCTGCTTCGTGCCACCTTCGCTCTGGATGAAGATAGAAGGTGATGGAGCTTTTTCATAGGGATTAGGTTTAATTTTTTTATTTTTGATAATTTGGTTTGTTTTTTTTCAGGTTTGTCGGTTAAGGGGGTTAATAGTATAATTAGTTGGCTTTGTAGGGTTTGGCGGTTTAGGGGTTAATGTTGTAATTTTATTTGGTTGGCATTGTGGGATTTGGCGGTGTAAGGGTTAGGTAGTTTCTGTTGTGGGAGTTTAGCAATTTAAGGGTTAGTTTTTTTTTGTTAGTACTTAGTACGGGCGGTTTTGTTTATTTTTTTTTCTTATTACTTTGTGTGGATGGTTAGTTAGTTTTTTAATACTTGTGCAGGTTTGTTTTTTTTATACTTCATGCGGGCAGTTCCTTTTTTTTTTTTTATTTCTTGCAGGCGGTTACTTGTTTTTATAGTTATTTCATGCGGGCGGTTGTGTTTTTTTTTTTTTAAAAAAAAAGCTTCATTTGCCTTTGCTGCATCCAGGTGGATTCCGAAAATGGCAGGGTGGTGAAAGATTCTTTTCAGAATCCACCGCAACTGTTACAAACGCGGTTATAGTATATATATATATATTATAAAAAATAAATTTTTTAGTAAAATATATAATGGAAGGGAGTTCTGTGGTTTGCAATAGTGAGATAGTGGTACTGTAAAGTTTCTTTAAGCGGCAATTACAGTACATTTGCCAAATACATCTGTGTATACTCAAACAAAGAATATAATCACTCAACATGCTCTTCAGGGTCCCACAAACTGTGATTGTATAACAACAATGTACTTATGGTTCCACTCCTGTGGCATATTTAGGTTTTGTGCTGCCCTAGGTTCTTAAAATCCTGCTCCCCCCCATCCCCAAGGTTTTAAGCCTTATTTTGGCCATAATATTTTTTGTTCAGACCCAAACACAAATTTCTTGAAACAGTACTTCCCTAAATACAATATTAAATGCTGAAAGCCAACAAAACAAAATGCATTAGCAAAATAAATTAAAGGTTATGGGTCCAGACTCCAGAGTGACTCCAAACAAGTGCTCTGCTGGTGCCGCTCCAGGTAGGAACTGCAGCAGTAGCCTTACCTTGAGGCAGAGAGCACTCAGTGAACTAGTCATACAGTTTCTTAATGTGACCGTGCTTACCAAATAGCCCATAGTTTTCTTCTATGGCTGCTAAATTCAAGCAAGATGGCTAGTGCTAGTTAAGTCACCTGCCACTCCCAACAGAGACTCAAAAAGTGCTGCATTCCCCTCAGTCTGCTGCCCTAGGCAAGTGCCTTGTTTGCCTAGGCAAAAATACACCCCTGGTCCAATCACTGTTAATCCGGAAGGCTAAGAGCTGGTGGCATGCTAGAGAGATGACCGCTCAATCCCAATTTTCTTAGTGAGAGTGTAATGAAGCTGCCTGTGTTAGCACCGTTAACCTTTTTTTTGAGTACTCTCCAACCACAACGGGTCAGTCTGCGTTAATTCCTCACTTGTATAAAGTTTCAGAAGATAAACCATATTTACAGCAAATCTTCAAACAAGGCAGACTACGTACACATGTCAAATGTATATAGGGGTCCAATAGTCATGCAGCTACTCTTTACCGTTTACAGAGAAATGTATCAAGGCTCCAATCCAGGCTCACTAAAGACCGGCAAATGGCACAATACAATTGAAAAGTTTGTGAGCCGGGAAATATGAATACAATTTAACTTTTATTACTTTCAAGTAAAAACATAAAGCACAGCAACATAGAGAACGATATGGCCAACGCGGTAATTCCAGAGCTAACGCGTTTCAGCTGATATGCTGATAACCTGATATGCTCTATTTAAAAAGGTAAAAAATTAAACATTGGATAAGAACAATTAACACACTGATTAATCACAGCAAATTATTATATGTATTAAACTTATTATTACTCTCCGTCCTGTGAACTAAGTTAAATAGCGTGCACATCGCTTCCAAAAAATGAATATTAATATAATAAATTATTAATAATTAATAATAAATTAGCATATTTTATAATCAAAGACCAAGATAAAGTGTGTGTGTGTGTGTATATGTATATATATACTATATATATATATATATATATATATATATATATATATTAATAAATTATGTTAAAAAAAAGAAAATAAATGAAAAATGATGATGAATGGGTGAAGCAGTAAAGAGCACACATGCAACCATGGTGACAAAGATCCAATTTTTCACAAAACAAAAATGTTATTAATGCCAATAATTAATAAGATCGTACTGAGACTCAATGGGACTCTGGTACGTAATTTAAAGATCCAATACATTTCACATTTGTACAACAACATTTCTCTGTCACCACCACCCCTTTTAGGATTTATAACTTGCTCTATAGCCATTCAATGAAAGGTATATGTACTTTAATTGTGAGATCTAAAAAAATGTTATACTAAAGGGGTGGAAGCCTCACCAATGCTAACAGTGGATAAATGCTCCCAGATGCGAGACCTATGTCTAGCATTGTTAAACCTACATATTGAATCTCACATTGAGAACACTTTGCCAAGCATGTCACATAGTTGGATGAACAATTATTTTGTATTAAATATATATTTATACCGAATATAGCTAAATCAATATATACAGATATAGATATATATACAGATATTGCTAAGGTGGTTACTGTCCACGAAAATCCTTTCTTGTGAGAATCCATCTACTGGCCACAAGAAGGAGGCAAAGACTCCCCACAGCGGAGCTTTAAAGGGACAGTCTGCTCCAGCATTTATATTGTTTAAAAAGGTAGATAATTCATTTATTACCAATTCCCCAGTTCTACATAACCAGCACTGTTATATTAATACAATTTTACCTCTGTGACTACCTTGTATCTAAGCCTCTGCAGACTACCCCCTTATTTCAGTTGTTTTAACAGACTTGCATTTTATCAGTGCTGACTCCATGGGAGTGAGCACAATGTTATCTATATGGCACATGTGAACTAGCTTTGTCTAGCTTTGAAAAACTGTCAAAATGCACTGAGATAAGAGGCAGCCTTCAAAATATTAGACATTTGCATACGAGCCAACATAGGTTTTGCTTTCAACGAAGAATACCATTAGAACAAAGCAAATTGGTTGATAAAAGTAAGTTGGAAAGTTTCTTAAAATTGCATGCCCTGTCTAAATCATGACATTTTAATTTTTAATAGACTGGAGAGGATAGGAGGGTGGGTACGTACCCAAACCCATAGATTCCTAAGGCCATAAGTATGGGTACTTAGTACCAGTGGCCTCCTATATCCCTTGCTAAAGAGATATATCTCATTTGTAGGCTATATTGTCAAGTTGACAGTCTGTGCAAAGTTGACAGGTTTGTGCACAATGTGGAACAAAGTAGGTTTTATGGCTGTTTTCTTTACCCATAGGTTTGGGGGTCCCTCTGCACATATATGGCAGTCTGCAGTACCTATGCAAAGATGCTGGTTATAGTGGAAACTACGCATACTCTCTTCTCCTGTGTGCAAGGAAGGAGTTAAGGTCATCCCACCACAGGAGAGTGTTTTTAGCAAACTTTCCACCTTCTTTCTCTCTCTGGGAAGCCGGATGTTGGAAGCATAGGAGTACAGGCACCGCTTGCAACACAGATCACCGGAGGTTTTAAGGAGGGGGTAGGATCCCTTAAGGAGGGGGTTAGATCCCTATTCTAAAGCATGGGGGCATGTTTGCAGATATTAGAATATATTGAAGAAATATATTTAAACAATTTTGGGAAAATATTCAAAGAGGTTCATATGTAGTTACTTATTAATGGTGGTAATTTTAGTTATTTTCTGCCTCTTTGCATGCTATCCACCTTAAATTCTAGCTATGGTTGCGACTGCAGCACACACCTTGAATCCTCTCTCCAGAAAAGCAGCTGTGGTCCAGTAGGGGTAGGACCCTATTTCTGGATATAGAAGGGAGACACTTTATGCATACAACCTATACTAACCTTTCCTAACCCCAGTTCCTCTCCTCCATTGCTATCCCCTTGAACCCCCTTAGCATGTAAGTCTATGAGCCAAGCTACCTTCATAAGAGCTGACTACAATAGTGCAACTCTTGGCAGGACTCTCTACCCATTTGATTCCTTTAAATGTTATCTTATATACAGCCTATGTTTATAGCGCTAAATAATCTGTTGGCGCTCTACAAATAACTAATAATAAATAATAATAATTTAGTGATATCTAAAGAGAGGTTAAGCTGTAGCATGCTGGACACTTGAAATCTTGGCCACTCACTTGAAATGTCTGTTTCTCTGCGTAGTTCAGCATAGAAGTTGTTCCCAGACTTCCTGCAGAATGTGCAGTCTTAGCGTGTACTATTCCTACTCTGCTACCCTCATGATGTCTGCAAGGAAGCTCATTGAGCTTAGCATTTTGCGTTTTGACTGAGACCATTATTTAGTTTTCTATGGTGACACTGGGAGCATGGAAACTGCTGCATTCTCATAATTTCTGGGTACTATTAGCATTATTCTATAAAATGCATACAATCCCATGCACATTTGGTGTTTTGATAAACCATTTTAATGTGTGCTATATTGACATATGCAATGTTTGTTTTTAGCACTGTATTCTGGCTTTGGAGGGAGCTGCTGTTCCTCAGTGGCTCATTATACAAAGGTAGCTAAGTTTATGTATATTTTACAAATTGATTTTACAATCCAATATGTATGCATGCAACTGCATATTGCTATGACTTTAGTTTAGTGCATTGGCTTCCAATTTTTTACTGACTATTTTCTGTATTTCAGTATCTGTTTTATGGTTGTGTTGAATGTATCTACTCCTGTATAAGGTATACTGCAGTACCTGGTTACATTCTGTATACAGAGCTTACAGTAGATTCAGGTATTTCTCAGTAACTGGTTAAAAAAAAAGTATTGCAATTTTGGTGTTTATTGCAGTAACTGTATCATCCCATTATATCATTTTTAACGTATACCACAGAAACTGCTTAATTCCTGTTTTTCAGTTTTAGTGTATATTGCAGTATTTGTTTCACTCCTATATGACAGCTCTAACATTTTCCACAGTACCTGTTTAAAACCTAGGTTGCAGTTATTGGGTATATCACAGCAACTATTTAAAACCCGTAGTTCAATATGTACTACAGTACCTGTATTGCAGTTCTCAGCTATGTCACAGTAACCGCGTACAACCCTTAATAACCTAACCTGCTGTGGGTATAGCTTGTGTTGGAGGTGCAACATCTCTTTGCTGTGATTCTTTATCTGAATTAGTTTGAGGATTTACTCTTAGAAAGTATTCAGGAGCGTATTCACGGTTTGCAAATGGAGCACTCTTTTTTGTGTTGTGATCATTCCTCATCTAGCAGGGTGAGGGATATGGCATGGCGGGTCTACCTAAGAGACCTCCTTGGTAATGATAGTGGTCTGCTGACATGGTTTCAGGGTGAAGACTACTACTGTTAGTGTTTCCAGAAAATTAGCCAATCTAGGCAGTTTTCAGATTCTGCAATATACTCCTGGAGACCAAATCCAAACTTCAAGAACAAAAGGAGTTCTATCAATGCAAAAATCTCTATGAGGTATGACCTCTGTTCCAGGTCCCATACTAGTAAGGGTATGGTTTAGACTTTTATTCAAAAGGCAGGGACTATGTCCATCCAGGATCCTTGAGTTATGGTATTAATTATTGATTATTATATTCTGTGGTACAGAATACAATTTTAGTCAAATCTTCCTGAAGAAATGATTTTCCTGTCTCATCAACACTGGAAGAGAGTGTGTAAAGGATTTGGAGAACAGTGTGTAAATGATTTGGAGGATATATGAGTAGTTATTCCAGTAACTGCATCTACACTAGGGTCAGGTTTTTATTCCATCTTCTCATTGGTTCAAAGAGGAAGACCCTTGACAGGTTCCTGAGGATACCATCATTCAAGATGGAGTCTATCAAAACTATACTACCTTTATTGTTATAGGGTCAGTTTTTCACAACTGTAAACTTGAGGATAAGTACTTAAACATTATTTTTCTCTAGGATTACTATTGTTTCTGTAGTTTTACCTATTGGGGAAGTCATTTTAGGATTTTAACTCTTCAATTTTGCTAGGCTTTAGCCCCCAGGGTCTATATAAAGGTTCTGGGTGCCTTACTATCAGTTGTCAGAGCACAGGGATTAGCTATAGAATCATATCTGGATGATATTTTGATTCACGCTTCAACTTTTCATTTAGTGAGTTGCACAAAGAATCTATTTTGGTTTCTCTTAGTTGTGGCTGGAAGGTTAACACGCTTAATACTTTTCTTCTTCTTCTACAAAACTATCCTTCCTGGTCGTACTCAGAGATTCAGTCTGTACAGATCATAGCAAGCTAGGGTTGCAATAGGTTACAGTCTCTATTCCAGTCTCAGGGGGTTCAGTGTATGGGGTTGTGGGTCTCATGGTGGCAGCATAGGATGATGCCATTGTCGTTACACATCTTCTCAACATCCTCTATAGATGTGTATTCTATGTCAGTCGAACAGAGGTCTCTCCATCCAGTCTGATCATCTTTTTCTTGGTGGACATTCCTCCTTCAGGTGTGGAGGGTTGGTCTTCCTACATATGTGTTAGGAAACTATTTCCAAAGATGCCAGTTTGTCAGGTTGGGTGCAACCTCAGAGAGTTTTGTCTTCTCAGGAGGCAAGGCGACCACTCAGATCATGGCACTCCACATAATTTCGGAGCATTTCAGGCTTGAACTTTTCTCAGACTGGTTCCATCACATCTTCATGGCAGTAGCCCACATCGTTCATTACGGTGGTATCTGCAGATATCTAGCGAGAAAGGAAATTTTGTGTATCCTGAATTGGGCAGTTGACCATTAGTGTTTCACATCAATAAATTATCATGCTTTAGGTCAATTATTGGGAAGTGGTCTATCTGAGTCTTCAGATTTTTTGTTAGTAGAATGTTTCCACAATCAGCATATTTTTGACCAGTTAATTTTTCGCTGTGGTCTACCAGAGTCAAACTTACTAGCAATTTGTCTGCATCACACACTTCCCTGGTACAGGTCATGGTCTGTGCTCCTCAAGCAGAATTTATAGAAACACTGGTAGTTCCTTGGTCCTTTCTGCTATATATTCTTTCCTTCTAATTGGACATCTGCCGAGGGTAACTGTTTGGATAAATCAGGAACAATTTTCTTCAATGATTTTTGTTCTTGCTTGGCTTTGGAAGACTTGGGATGTAGATCTAGTCCAGATGGACAGCACTCTTCTGCAGCACCTTCTTTTTCAGTTGCCGAATCTGTTTTCTCAAGGTCCGTTCTTTTATCAATATCTTGAGGCTTTACTTTGACTGCTGGGTGTGAAAGGTATATTTATTTTGGTGTGTCATACAGGGATATGCATGGCATTCTATTAGAATACCACAAATTTTCCATTCCTTCAGGATGGCTTAGACAAGGGCTTATCGGTCAGCACTCTAAGGGGCAATTTATCAGTCCTCTCAGTTGCATTGCATAGGAAACTTTCGTATCTTTCTGATATAAAGGCATTCTTTGAGGCCTTAGTCTAATCAGACCTGTATGCAAAACTATTTCTCCTCTATGGAGTTTGAATCGGTCTTTGAAGGTTTGTAATACCTGTCTTTTGAACTTATGTGTATGATGAATATTCTAAAGTTAGCTTTGAAGGTTTTATTTTTTTTAGGTATTTCCCCCTCAAGGAGAGTATCTGATTTATAAGCTCTCTTATAGTCCACAGTATTTGGTTTGTCGTCAGAAAAGTCTGACAAAACTCACCGGTTTTCTACTTAAGGTGTCCTCGAGTGAACATTAATCAGGAGATAGAGGTGCCCTTCTAATATCCAAATCTGAGATTTGCGAAGGAGAGCTTATGCAGTATGTAAATATGGTGCAGGCACTGAAAGTCTGCTTGTAGGTTACTAAAGATTTCCGTTAGGCCTTTAGCTTGTTTGACCTAATCCTAGGTATCATACAGTTCAGAAGTCTACTTCTGTTTCTTTAGCTTCATGGTTTTGGAAGGAAGATTCTTTGGGTGTCATTCCTGGTAAATTGGTGCCTGCATTTCCTTCTTTAAAAACCTATTTTCTTTGTGGACTCCAAAGCTCGGGTATTAATTCCCACAAGTAAGGATTTTTGTGAACTAAAACCACCTAAGAAAGAAAACACAATTTATGCTTGCCTTTATTTCTTGATGGTAATAGTTCACAAACCCGCCCATTTTTCCTATTTAGCAGCAGTTCTAGTTTGCACCTCTTTACTCTACTATCTTTCTTACTGCTTCCTCCTATCCTTGGATATACATTCTACTGGGAGGGAAAGGGAAGTAAGATGGATACTTAAAGCTCTGGTGTGCCTGCACAACTTAGTGAATGTCTGTTGCGGACCAGAAACTCAGTCAGTTACTCTGACTGTCACTTTATCTGTATCGATCCGTGACCTGATAGTGGTGACTACGACATCTGAATCCTCCGTAGAGATCTTTACTGTTCGTAGGCTAATCCGATCTTGTTCCACTCCACTCCCCAAACCCTTCTCAGATGCCGCCTTAGGTAGCTGTGACATCCAAGTGGAAAAAGTTTCCTGGAGTAGGGAGGTTAGCTCCTGATGGGGTGCATTCAACACATGGCACAAGTGTGATTCCAATCTGACTAATGAAAGCATGGTGGAAGCATAAAAATCTAGCAATGTCGTCCCCTTCTCTCAAATTAGTATAACAACAATTTGCGGGTTAGTAAGAGAAATTGTCAATATCTAGTTACAGCTACATAACCCGGTAGCTCGGGGGGGGGTACCAGGCGCCCCACAACCAGACTCCGTTATAGGCCGCCTCAGTTGTCTTGTTTAAAAGTCTGCAATATATCTCCTGTTGTCAGGATTTGACTTCCAAACTTTGCCTTTAAGTCAAATCTCCTCCCCATTCCTGCACCCTATTTAAGATCATTACTTCCAGTGTCCAATGCTTGATTATTGGATCACTGAGGGAAGTACTGCTGCTCCCTTTATTTCTGTTATCCATTTAAAGCCTAAAGTTATCATTACTTATTATAGTACTAATTCTTCAATCCTTATACCTCCTCTTTAGTGTGACATCTGAACAGTGTTTGGGAACAAAGATGTTAAACTTATTTATTCAAACTGTAATCTGATTACCCATTGGATCTACAACAGCGCTGCAACTATCTCCGTGAACTAAGTCGGAACTTGGTGACGTCACCCGCTCTTCACTGATCAGCTGGATGTGCTACGCAGCTCCCGCTTTGCTCAGATCAGCTGTAGACTGCGCGCCTAAAGACCGAAGCTTCCGTGTTTGCAAACACTAAGTTCTACTCGATCCTCCATTACTCCTTAAGGCACAGTAAGATATTATTACAACTTTAAGGTATGACTTTATTATCAATGACCTTAGACTCAGCATATCGTTATGAATTCAATGCGTAATATTATTCATTTCAATATCACTTCTACTTTGATTGAACCATATTAATCCTGCTTGTTCTAACTTACTAAAACAATATCTTTATGAATCAACAATATCTTGCTTCAAATACATATCCACATCTTGAAAGCTAGTTATGAAATCTTACCAAGAATTAATATTTAATTATCTGTTATTATCAAAGATAACATATGTTTGTTAAGACTTACAACTTGTGTTATTTCCACCATTTTAAATCCATTCAGATAAATTGCTACCATACTAAATCCTGACATCTAAGATATGATAATTGGGAATTTATGGCAGCATAAACTCAGTGAAGTAGTAACATATATTTTAAATTTGTTAAAAGAAATTAACAGATTGTTACAGAATAATCAAGCAATTAAAAAATAGTGAATTTTTTATATATTCACAATTTCAGAATTGATTATGGATCCTGTTGAAATATCCAATCAAATTACTACATTAAATCAGAAAGTTGAAATATTAGCTCAAGGATTAACTGAGCTAAAAAATGAAAATAGCACATTAAAAAGGGTAATAAATGAATTTATCACTCAAAAGACTAATGAAATGCCTGAACCTCAGGTAAATCCTCCCATTCCATTTTCTGGAGATCGTACCAAATTTAGAGAATTCAAAAACGCCTGTATTTTGCTATTTTCTCTAAAACCTAGAACCTATCGCACAGAAAAAATTAAAGTTTTCACAGCCATCTCTTATTTATCCGGCGAACCCAGAGCATGGCCAGACAGGTTTTTGGAATCTGAGAATCCAATATTAAATTCATTGGAAGATTTCTTTTGTACTATGGCTGTTTTATATGAGGATGTGAATAAACAACAGACAGCAGAGCAACGTTTAAGATCCCTTTGACAGGGCAAACGAGCAGTGGAAGACTACATAGCTGATTTTCAGTTATGGGCCACTGACTCACAATGGAATTCAGTAAGCCTAAAAAAACAGTTTCGGTTGGGCTTATCTGAATATCTAAAAGATGAGCTATCAAGAGTAGATTTCCCTGAGACTCTAGAAGCTTTAATCAAAGTATGTATCACCATGGATAGGAGATACCGTGAAAGGAGATATGAAAAACATCAACAAGAAGTTACCCCCAAAAAACCATATCAAGCTTATCCAGAAAAAAAAAAATATCAAGCAGCACCTGTACCCATGGAAATAGGCACTATCCGAGCTCCCCTCACTCAAGAAGAGAAACAAAGAAGACGCTTGGCGAATCTATGTTTATATTGTGCCAACAAAGACCATGAGGTGACCTCTTGTCCTATTCTTTTACGCCAAAAGAAGGGTAAGTTGACAAATAACTGTCCTTCTGAATACACCAAAACTTCCTCTCATCTATCCATTACCTTGTCATTACAGTGGGACCAACAACAAGTACAGAACGAAGCTATCATTGATTCTGGGGCTGATGGTGTCTTTATAGAAGATTCTGTTGTAAGGTTAAATAAAATTCCAATTATGCAGAAATCTGCTCCTGTTTTTGTGAGAGTCATAGATGGTTCACAGATTCTAAAAGGTCCTATTACACATCACACCATACCACTCTTAACCATAACACCTGATGGTCATAAAGAATATTTATCTTACGATATCATACCCAGTTCTATACACCCTATTATACTTGGTTTCCCATGGTTACAAAAACACAATCCATCAATTGATTGGTTAACAAACAACATCACTTTTGATTCTCAATACTGTCAGAACACATGCTATCCCTATGTAACAATAGGACAGATCACTTCCAAACTACCTGAAGTATATAACGACTACAATGATGTATTCAATCTAAAAAATGCTGAGACACTACCGCCTCATAGGCATTTTGACTGTCCTATAGACACAAAACCTGGTTTTGAAGTACCTTCTGGAAAAATATTTCCTTTATCACATAAAGAATTAAAACATTTAAGAGATTACTTAGATGAAAATCTGAAAAAAGGTTTTATTTCACCATCATCTTCCCCCATAGCTTCAGCAATATTTTTTGTAACTAACAAAGATGGCACTTTGAGGCCAATCATAGATTATCGTGCTTTGAACGCAGTCACTATTAAAAACAGATACCCCTTACCACTCATCCCAGAATTAATTGAGCGTCTCCAGGGCGCAACTATTTTCACGAAATTGGACTTAAAAGGAGCATACAATTTAATTTGGATGAGATCTGGGGATGAGTGGAAAACTGCGTTTAAGACAAGGTATGGTTTGTTTCAGTACAATGTCATGCCATTTGGCTTGACAAATGCACCAGCAACTTTTCAGTTTTTCATTAATGAAATTTTTAAAGAGTTGATGGATGTTTGTGTAATAGTTTATCTTGATGACATACTAATATATTCAAAATCATTAGCTGAACACATGAAACATGTACGATGGGTCTTAGCAACATTAAGAGAACATAAACTCTTTGCCAAAATGGAAAAATGTCATTTTCACAAAGACACAATAAAGTTTCTGGGATATATTATATCCCCGAGAGGAATTCAAATGGATCAAGATAAATTAAGTGCAATAGAAAATTGGCCCATACCTACTTCATTAAAATCTCTACAAAGATTTTTAGGGTTCACAAACTTTTTCAGAAAATTCATCAACCATTTCTCCACTATTGTACAACCTCTAACTCAACTTACAGGAAAAAAAAGATTTGTTTGGGATCAAAAAGCTAACCAAGCATTTCTTCGCTTAAAGAAAGAATTCACAACAGCACCCATCCTTCGGTTGCCTGATCCAGAGATACCTTATGTTCTGGAAGTAGACGCCTCAAACGTAGGGATTGGTGCCATTCTTTCTCAGCAAAGAAAAGAGGATATTATACCCCATCCTATTGCCTATTACTCCCGGAGGTTAACCTCCGCCGAACAAAATTACTCCGTGGGTGATAAGGAATTATTGGCAATGAAATCCTCCATGGAACATTGGCGACACCTCCTTGAGGGAACCAGTGTACCATTTCAGGTATTCACTGACCACAGGAATTTACAATACCTCAAAAGAAATAAAACTTTGTCATCCAGACAAGTAAGGTGGTCCTTGTTTCTAGACCGATTCAATTTCACACTTACTTACATCCCTGGAACAAAAAACATCAGGGCAGATGCTCTGTCAAGGTCTTTTGAATTAAAGGAAGACAATGATAGTTTATCACATATCATTCCTTCTTCTAAAATAATTGGTTTTACTACCATAACAACTTCCGATTTGTATCAAGCTCAACAAGCAGATAATGCAATTCCTCCAATCTGCATAACAGATTCGGAAACAGGTCTTTACATGCACAAAGACTTAATATACGTACCAAACTCTCTAAGAAATCAGATCATTCAGCAACATCATGAAACCCCCTTAGCAGGACATCCAGGTGTTGAAAAAACAACTGAATTGATTAAGCGAATGTATTGGTGGCCCCATTTGAAATGGGTTGTTCATGACTACATTTCTAATTGTCAGATCTGTGCAACCAAAAAGAAAGAACATCATAAACCCTATGGGTTTCTCTCTCCACTACCCATACCCCAAAAACCGTGGGATATAATATCTTTGGATTTTATTGTTGACCTACCATTGTCACATGGACATAATACCATAATGGTTGTAGTTGATCATTTCACTAGATTAGCACATTTTATCCCATTGAAAAGAACTCCCACAGCTTATACAACAGCTATTGCTTTTCAAAATCATGTTATAAAATTACATGGATTACCTACATCTATAGTGTCGGATCGAGGAACACAGTTTACCTCAAAATTCTGGAGATATCTATGTAAAACTTTACAGATTACTTTAAAATTCACTACAGCTTTTCATCCACAATCTAATGGATTAACTGAACATGTTAATCAAATTCTTGAACAATATCTCAGGTGTTTCATTTCATCTCACCAGGATGATTGGTTTGAATTATTATCTAATGCAGAATTTGCGTGTAATAATTCAGTGAACAGTTCAACGAAATACTCACCTTTTTTTGCAACTTATGGATATCATCCTCGCACTTATCCGTCTTCTCTAAAGTGTTCTGAATCTCCATCAGTCTCCCAATATACTGACAGATTGAGGGAAGTCACTTCAAGTTTGCAAGAACATTTACTTAATGCTAAAACCACTCAGAAGTATTATTTTGACAAAAAGAGGAAACCAGCTCCTGTATATAAAATTGATGATCTAGTCTGGTTATCTACCAAAAACATAAAATTGCCAGTTCCTAGTAAAAAACTAGCAGATCAATTTATTGGACCATTTCCGATATCGAAAATCATAAACAAAAATGCTGTGACTTTACGTTTACCCTCTACAATGCATATCCATCCATCTTTTCATGTATCGCTTCTAAAACCCTATTTGGGAAAGGACTGTCCGCGCCTTAGTGATTTTCCTATGTCTATCACAGACCCTATGGAATATGAGGTTGATGACATACTGGATTCTCGGAGACGTCACAGGACTCTTGAATATCTTGTTCACTGGAAGGGATATGATGCTGATGAGAATTCCTGGATACCTGTTCGTGACTTACATGCCCCAGATTTGTTGTCTGCTTTCCATGTCGCTTATCCTTTGAAGCCTGGGCCTAGGAAGCCTGGAGGGGGCTCTTGACAGGGGGGATCTGTCAGGATTTGACTTCCAAACTTTGCCTTTAAGTCAGATCTCCTCCCCATTCCTGCACCCTATTTAAGATCATTACTTCCAGTGTCCAATGCTTGATTATTGGATCACTGAGGGAAGTACTGCTGCTCTCTTTATTTCTGTTATCCATTTAAAGCCTAAAGTTATCATTACTTATTATAGTACTAATTCTTCAATCCTTATACCTCCTCTTTAGTGTGACATCTGAACAGTGTTTGGGAACAAAGATGTTAAACTTATTTATTCAAACTGTAATCTGATTACCCATTGGATCTACAACAGCGCTGCAACTATCTCCGTGAACTAAGTCGGAACTTGGTGACGTCACCCGCTCTTCACTGATCAGCTGGATGTGCTACGCAGCTCCCGCTTTGCTCAGATCAGCTGTAGACTGCGCGCCTAAAGACCGAAGCTTCCGTGTTTGCAAACACTAAGTTCTACTCGATCCTCCATTACTCCTTAAGGCACAGTAAGATATTATTACAACTTTAAGGTATGACTTTATTATCAATGACCTTAGACTCAGCATATCGTTATGAATTCAATGCGTAATATTATTCATTTCAATATCACTTCTACTTTGATTGAACCATATTAATCCTGCTTGTTCTAACTTACTAAAACAATATCTTTATGAATCAACAATATCTTGCTTCAAATACATATCCACATCTTGAAAGCTAGTTATGAAATCTTACCAAGAATTAATATTTCATTATCTGTTATTATCAAAGATAACATATGTTTGTTAAGACTTACAACTTGTGTTATTTCCACCATTTTAAATCCATTCAGATAAATTGCTACCATACTAAATCCTGACATCTAAGATATGATAATTGGGAATTTATGGCAGCATACACTCAGTGAAGTAGTAACATATATTTTATATTTGTTAAAAGAAATTAACAGATTGTTACACCTGTAGTCGGTATATCAGAGGTATCTGCAAACTGACATAGATTCAATAGTGCTTCTTTTTCAACTGAATGTTATTTAGATTCCTGGACAATTGTCAGATTGTGAGATCGTTCTCAGGAGCTTCAGAATATGCATCCTGTCATGGCTGAGCCTAGCCACGCCCTTCATAGCTGGATTATTTTAATAGACCTAGGGCAGCATAGTGCCTAAGTATGCAAGTAAATTAACCACTACTAAATCAAAACATTATTAAAGCTTTAAAGTTTTGTTTCTTTATTTTTATATATTACAAAATAAGTTATTTTGTATTTCCATCTGTTTATGGGTGTTACACCTTTGTTTTGGGAACAAATCCTTCTGTGTATTAAACATCTGCAATCTCTGCTTACTCTGACGCTTTTAGAAAACAACTGTTACTATAGCAATAAATACAATGTTTCATTTGCTACATTTTGTGAAGTGATAAAGTATTAACAGTTCTCATTATTACAATATATTCAACCCTCTTCATTTAAATTAACATTGATTTAAAAAAAAAAAAAAAAAATATATATATATATATATATATATATATATATATATATATATATATATATTATTTTATTTAATTTCAAGTAATCTAAATTTACATAGTAAAGCTAACAGCCAAGTGGATCTAGAGATCATTTGATATACTTATGTGGATAAAGAATGAATAAGTTATGGTAACATATTTTTCTTTTTTAAAATTATTTGAAGGAATAAATTGTCAGGAAATATATATGTTGTCATGGTGACTAATGGATAAATACAATACTATTGAACCTCTATTCCCACCTGTTCTATTATATTCCCCATGAGTGTTCAAATTATGTTTCAATATCATAAATTAATAAAAAAACTAAACAACCTTCCGAGAATACTTTTCAGAAGAAAAATTTGGCTATATTTTATTCTACACATGATGCCATTTAATCTTTTATTGCTATGATAAACAAAATAACTTCATCTTATTATACAGATGAAACATTTTTTTAAAGCAAGGTAGTATATTTTGTTAGAGGCAAAAAAAGGTAATTAGTACTTGAAAAATGTAATTTATGATGGTTTTGACAGCCAGTTCTGAAAGTGATATGAAGTGCATATTATTATGTCTGTAAGCTGAAATAAAACAGCTGCTATTTGTTCTGAATTTGCTCAGAGAACACCCTATTTCTAATGGCCCATAGCAGCATGTGACATCTGGCAAATGCTTACACTGTCATCTTTAAAATGAAAGTCACTGCAAATCACTAATGGTTTTACCAGACAGTCTGTTTTTTTGTCTTCTAAAACATGACAATTATTGTAAAGATATGTTTATCATTAAAGGGACATAAAACACAAACACACACATATAGTAATTTATTTTTTTTAATATTTTTTTTTAGCAATAACACAGTACATATATATATATATATATATATATATATATATATATATATATATATACATATATATATATACATATAAATATATATATATACATATATATATATACATATACATATATATATATATATATATATATATATATATATATATATATATATATATATATATATATATATATATACATTCATGCACAATAAAAGTTAAGATACAAATGAGCAGGTTTTAACCAAACCATCAAGAGGAATAGGCATACAATAAATAATAACAGATATAATGAGTATAAAAGTATGAAATCTCCATTTTCTGTTATATACTCTCCATAGGACAAAAGGGGTCGTAGACCCAAAACAAACATATATAACAAAGAAAAAAGAGTTAGCAAAATACAGAGGGATGATACAGGTATATGATAAATCATATACTATGATGGGGCCACTTTTGAACCCCATAATATAAAAATAATAGTAAAACATAGTTTCATATTCAGCGGCTAAGCACCACTTGTAGTAATGTAGTTTAGTTGTAAGAATATTCTACTGGCATATAGTGTAGACTACTGTTGCTAATGCTATTAGAGACATATAGCTAAATGTATAAATGCTACTTAGAGCTAGGAACACTAATGTAATATCCTACTGATAAACAAAAAAACAGAGTAAATGTAACAGGCATAATGAGAAGACATTACAATAGCATGCGTATTGTTTTCCAATGGAATAGTAATAACATAAGGCTTTTTTAGGTGCATAGTCAATCAATCTGGGTTTTGTATTCTATAAGAGTATGGAAAGCATAGTCAATGGTCGCTTTTGGCCTATTGTATATTTAAGTGAAACTAGTAGCTGTTAAAATAGCATACAACATCTAAAAAACTTAGGCCTCGCTTCCATTGAGTTGTAATTCAGTTTGCGTGCACTCGCAAACCGTTAAATATGCTGTCGAAAGCAATATCGTTTATCAACTGTTTCCAATGGCGCGTTATACCTCAATATCGGCTGCTGGACTCCGGCTGCCGAAAAGATCTTCGCGTCCCATAGAAAGTAATAGATAAATTATACCAGGTTTCCAATGAAAGCACTAACCGTTAATACACTGTCGGAGGCTGTCGATACATTGAGAAATATTACACCCAGCTCAACTAGGTGTAAAAGAGGAAAATTGTGCTTTTTGAGACCTATTTTCTATTGAAATTATAAAACTTGCAAATAATGCAAGTGTTTTAATGTAGAAATAAATTGTTATAAGTAATATTTATTGTTGTCTCATGTATAGAAATAGTTGAACTTATATTCTAATAGAAATATCAGTATATATTTAAATATAATAATATATGCAAGAACATATCTACAGAATGCAAACTAGACCTATGCCAAGGGCAGCAATAAATATTACTTATATTTATGAAGTTTTAAATATAATTATATTAGAAAATAGTATTTGATTATTAAAAATATGGATAAGTGTTTCTTTATTTTTCTTGAGAGGTGATCACCGGTAAGGAGCACGGACGTTAAACATAAATTCTATAGTGTAAGGTCGGGTTACCTTAGCAACTAATTGATTTTCAAGAAATCCGACATCAGATGGAAGCGTTAACACAACGTTAACTTACAGCTACACGAAAAGAGCGACTGCACGCTATCCGCAAAATATTTCAATGGAAACCTGGTACTAAAATGGAGCCGTAAATTACTTTTAGCTGTCGGCCGCTTCGGTAGCTTACGGCTCCATTTTTAATGACTCAATGGAAGCGAGGCCTTAGTTGAGGGTTTGTAATAGGGATATTTTGCTATAACAAATTTAGGTAGTCTAAAGCTTTGGTGGCAGATAATGCAAGCTGCAGTTGCTAAAGTTTTGGCGAACATCAGAGGAAACTAGTGGCTGTTATAGTAGCATATTATAATAAAGCATGCAATATGATTTATGGAGGAGCAAGTAATATTAGATATTAGGTACAGTAACAAGAATCTTTGGCAACCACTGTCTTCTAGGGTTTAAATGCATTAGAGGACAATCCAGTTAAAGTGTTCAAAACTTGTCTGCTTCTGTAGACCATTTAACCATCACTGGTGATTTTGCCTTTGTAAGATCAGTTAAAGGAGCAGCAATTGTAGCAAAATCTGGAATAAACCTTCTATAATATCCAGTAAAACTGTAAAATGCTCTAACTTGTTTCTAGTTAGGGACTGGGGCAAGTTTTGTATGACTTCTATTTTAGTTGTCTGTGGCTTAACTAATCCTCTCCCAATTGTATATCCCAAGTACTTCGCTTCCTCTAAACCAATGGTACATTTTGAAGGATTCACAGTTAAGCCAGCAGAGAAAATGGAGTCAAGAACTGCCTGAACTTTTGGGAGATGTGATTCCCAATCTGTACTATAAATGATTGCATCATCAAGATACGCTGCAGCATAAGGAACATGGAGCTTTAAAATTCTATCCATCATTCTCTGAAATGTTGCAGGAGCACCATGTAACCCAAATGGCAAACTGTATACTGAAACAACGCATCTGGAGTTAAAAAAGCAGTTTTCGCCTTTGCCTGATCAGTGAAGGGTATATACCAATAGCCTTTCGTTAAATCAATTGTTGTTAAATAATGTGCTTTTCCTAATCTTTCTATTAACTCATCAACCCTAGGCATTGGGTAGGTATCACATTTTGAAATACAATTTAATTTACGATAATCGTTACAAAATTGTAAAGTACCATCTGGTTTAGGAACTAACACAATTGAACTGTTCCAATCACTGTATGATTCTTCAATCACCCCAAGTTTTAACATTTTCTCCATCTCCAATTTAATAGCCTCCATATCGGCTTCAGGAACTCTATTGGGTTTAAGGGAAACTTTTTTCCCTGGTTCTGTAACTGTCATGTTTAATTACGTTAGTTCTCCCTGGCATCATGGAAAAAAAAAAAAAACCTCTCTGTTCCTTCTAATAAAGTCCTTGACCTCTTGCTTTTGATGCACAGATAGGGTTTCACAAACCTTTACCTCTGGCTCAGTAACAGGTATCTCTGTTGTATTTACCACACACAAAACCTCCCTGTCCTTCCAGGGCTTCAGTAAATTAATGTGATATATCTGCTCAGGTTTTCTTCTCCCTGGCTGACTCACCTTATAGTTTACATCCAATTATCTCATATGGGCCATGCCAAGTAGCCAAAAATTGTTTTTCTACTGTAGGGACTAAAACTAGTACCCTGACACCAGACTGAAACACTCTAACCCTAGAATTACGATTATAACTGTGTTTTTGTGCTTCTTGGGCTTTTCCCATATGTTCCCTAACTATGGGCATGACAGCCTCCATTTGATCCTGCATTTGAGATATATGCTCAATAACACTTCTATAGGGTGTAGTTTCCTTTTCCCATGTCTCTAACATTATCAAGTAACCTACATGGATGTCGACCATACAAAAGTTCAAAAGGTTAAAACCCTGTTGAGGCCTGAGGAACTTCCCTGATAGAAAACATTAAATAAGGCAATAAAAAGTCCCAATTTTTTCCATTCACATCAATTGCCTTCCTTAACATACTCTTTAGGGTCTTATTGAACCTCTCTACCAGCCCATCAGTTTGAGGGTGATATGCTGAAGTTTTCAGATGCTTAATATGGAACAGTTTACATATTTTTTGTGTAACCTTGGACATAAAAGGAGTCCCTTGATCTGTCAAAATATCCTTGGGTATACCCACTCTACTAAACATAAGTTCCTTTGCAATAAATTTTGCAGAGCTATTACGTAGGGGTACTGCCTCAGGATAGCGGGTTGCATAATCCAGGACAACCAGTATATACTGATGTCCTCTGTCTGACTTCACCAGTGAACCTATCAGGTCCATGGCAATTCTATCGAATGGCACATCACTGATTGGTAAAGGCACTAATGGACTATGAAAATCCTTAGTGGGAGCAGTTAACTGGCACTTGGGACTTGAAGAGCAATGGTTATTAATGGCCTTAAACACACCTGGCCAGTAAAACCTTCTGAGGACCCTTTTTTTAGTCTTATCCATTCCCAGGTGGCCTCCTAATATGCGACTATGTGCAAGATTACACAGTATTATGAAAAACTTGAGGTACCAACAACTGTTTAACAATATCTGTGCCCTTTTTGTCTACTCTGTATAGCAGGTTATTATTTACTTCAAAGTGAGGATAAGGTAATAGATTTTCTGGCTGTGAAATAACACCATATATAATTTATTGCTTCAGCCAAAGTGGGATCCTCCCATTGGGCACTTTTAAAATTACCACAATTAACCTTCAAATCTAATAAATCATCATTGCTTTTTGTACTAACACCTGGCTCATTACTCTGGATAGGCTGGTCTCCTATCAATACAGGCATAGGACAATAAGTTTTACCTTTACTGTTTTCATCCAAATCAATTTCAGAAAAAGGAAACACAAAATCCTCAATTGTTTCATTCCTTTTGGACTCCTTAGCTTAATTTACTATTAAAGCCCATAATTCAAAAAACTTAGGAAAATCTCTTCCTATCACCATGAGCTAATTTGGGTACTACACCTACCTGATGTTTTAAAGAAACACATTTTGTTTTGAAATTTACATCAGCTGTAGAATATTCATGTTTATCACCATGAACACAAAGAATACCCATTTTATGCATATGATCTATAGTCACATCAGGTACTATACATTTTGCCACTAATGTAACCATACTGCCTGAATCAAGTAATTAAGTAATTCTTTACACATTCTATCATTTACAGTCACCAAATACATGTGAGAGACATCACTATTATCAGGATGAATACAGTTATACGGAAATGAGTGCGGCCCTGTATTATCACTTGTACTATAGTCCATCAGTTCATCTTTAAGGGCACAGTCTCTGGCAACATGACCAACCTCCTTACACTTAAAACATTTAATACTATAATTCGATTTCCTTCCAGGTTGGTTATATTTAAATGTTCCTCTATCTCCCAGAGGAGTGTCCCTTGTATCTTGTAAATATAACTGCTGGTCTCTTACCCCCCTTCCCCCTTGAACAGTCTTACCAGTTCTTGTAGAGTTCTTGCAAATAGAAGAGGAGGGTAAATCTGCTGGAGGTAGATGCAAAACTTCTCCTGCCACAATATACCTTTCCACTTAAGCAATAAGTTGGACTGCAGTTTGAGGGTCACCCTGACTGACCCATCAACGCAGGGAAGCAGGTAATCCTTGTTGAAAGTGATCCATCATCAATAACTCCACAATCTTATTAGTGGAGTTAACCTCTGGTTGCAGCCATTTACTGACAAGGTGAATGAGGTCAAACATCTGTGATCTTGCAGCTTTATCAGATGCATATCTCCAAGAGTGGAATCTTTGAGCACATACTGCAGAAGTCACTCCTAGGCGTGCCAGGATCTCAGCCTTCAGCTTGTCATAGTCACTGGCTTGCTCCGGCTCTAGTTCAAAGTAGGCCTTTTGAGGTTCTCCATTTAAAAAAGGTGCAAGTATGCTCACCCTCTCATCTGCTGGCCATCCTTCTCTTTCCACTGTTCTCTCAAAGGCAAGAAGATACACCTCAACATCGTCCGCTGCAGACATCTAAAGTTTTCAAAACTTTATTTTCTTCCAGAAATAGCAAGGTGACAGCAGCATACAGTTTGTTCGCAGGTAAGGCAAAAGGACAAGCTTCTCTGCACAAGTTTCCAAAACAGCAAATCTCTGTCTGCATTATCTGCAGCAATACAAATGTCCTTTACAGAATGTAACATCAAACAGAAATCCAGCAAAACGTTTCCAATTGTTGTATATCACTTCTCATTTTGTCTACCCCCCTGGAACATCCACTCTGTTGCAAATTTTTGTATCATCTGCAAAGAGACATACTTTCCCCTGTAGCCCTTTGCTGATATTGCAGATAAATATGTTAAACAAAACAGGCCCCAGAACTGACCCCTGAGGAACACCACTAGTAACAGCCCCCTCTGCTGAATGAACTCCATTTACTAAGACACTTTGTTTTCTGTCCTTAAGCCAGCATTCCACCAGTTCACAATTTTTGAATCTAGACCAAGGAGATATAGTTTGTGAATAAGTTTATTGTGTGGGACGGTGTCAAATGCTTTGCTGAAATCTAGATATGCTACATCAACTGCTCCTCCCTTGTCTAATACTTTTGTTACATAATCAAAGAAGTCAATTAGATTAGTCTGACATGATCTCCCTGAAGTAAAACCATGCTGATTTTGGTCCTCTAAATTGTTTATCTTACATTTGTCTTACATGGTCATTGTGGTGCCAAATTAACATATTAAATATTGCGTGACAATGCCTTTTGGCCGCATATGTTGAAGGATGTTCAAACCTACTGTCAAGGTTGTTTATTCTGTCCACAGTTCCAACCCACTGTGCCAACGCATACAGCGGCATTGCAGAAAATGGGGATGGTAATGCCATGGTCAGATATACAAATCAATTTTATTGGTCCAGCAACTAGGTCATCAAGAGGTAACAGATACATGTTAACAGTAACATGCCTGTTCACTAAATGGGTAGAATGCATCAGTGCACCTAATAATAGTGTTGAAACATGTGCAGCATTGCTCATCAACTGTGTGCTTTCCAAGTTTGCTTTACCCCAGCAAATCGAAACCAATCGTGGGACCCACTTCACTGGTGAAGAAATGACAGAAATGTGGAAAATACTAGGGGTTAAAAGGAAGCTCCATATTGCATATAAAGCTGCCTCTAGTGGTGGTGGTGTAGAGCATTACAACTGGTCCATTGTGAAAATACTCAAACAGTTTGTAGTGAAACAGGTAAGGACTGGGATGTAAAATTACCTCTAGCCCTAATGGCATTAAGAGCAACTCCAAGTAGTGCTACTAAGATGTCACCTTTTGAGTTGATGACTGGTAGAAGAATGGTTCTACCTCATCATTTACTGTATCGTACATCAGACCAGAATTTAATAAATGCTGCTACTACACATCAGTATGTAGAAAACTTAAGAAAGCATCTGCAATATGCTTTCACATTTGCTCAAAGGAACATAGATAACTCTGCAACTGCCGCTAAAACTTATTATGATCTCAAAACTTCCAAAAAGGAATATGAAATAAAAACAACTTCAACTCACTTCCTCTTCCGGCCTGTCACAATGGACTGACTCTCCCACTCACAAAGATGGTCATTCCCTTGACCTGATTTTCGATGCACTCTCTCAAATTTAACAAACTCCCCTTTTCTTCTCTCTGACCACCATCTCCTAACTAGCAACATCACTTCCCTACCTACAATTCCCCCTCCCTCTACCCCTCACACCAAACTTCACAGAAGCACTAAGTCATTAGATCTGCAACAGCTCGCTAGCTCTCTCAAACCTTTCCTCTCATCCATCACCTCCTTTTCCTGCCCTGACCAATCTATCTGCCAATATAACTCCACCCTTACATCGGTCATTGACAATCTGGCCCCTCCAACCATAGCTCTAAAACCACACTCTCATCCTCAGCCCTGGCATACTCCTCTGACACGGTACCTAAGCAGATGTTCCCATACTGCTGAGTGACACTGGAGGAAATCTTGGAGTTCAGCTGACTTTCTTCACTACAAGTTCATCCTGAACTCCTACTACTCTGCCCTTAATCTCTATAAGCAACAATACTTCTCTAATCTCATCTATACTCTTTCCTCTAACCCAAAACATCTGTTCTCCACATTCAATACTCTTCTCCGCCCACCCCCACCTCCTAATACAACCTCTCTCTCAGCTCAAGATTTTGCCAGCCACTTCAAAAACAAAATTGACTCCATCAGAAGTGAAATCAGCTCTCAACACACTACCAATCTCCCACCCCCTCAAAAGCCCACAATCATCCAAAAGCCAAATATCCAAAAATGCAGCTCTTTTCCCCCTGTTAACGAGGATGAAGTTTCTGCCCTTATACTGTCCTCCCACCTCACTACCTGTCCCCTCGACCCCATCCCCTCACAGCTACTCCCCTCCCTCTCTTCTACCCTAACCCCCATACTCACACATATTTTCAACCTCTCCCTCAGCACTGGTATATTTCCCTCATCTGTAAAACATGCACTGGTCACACCTATCCTCAAAAAACCTTCCCTCGATCCAACCTCCCCATCCAACTACTGCCATATTTCCCTACTCCCTCTTGCCTCAAAGCTTCTAGAAAAGCTAGTATTCACATGTCTATCCCATTTCCTTACACTAAACTCTCTTCTTGACCCACTGCAATCTGGGTTTTGTCCCCGTCACTCTACAGACACAGCAATTGTCAAGGTTACCAAAGACCTACTTACAGCAAAATCCAAAGGCCACTTCTCTCTGCTTATCCTCCTTGACCTGTCTGCAGCCTTTGACACTGTTGACCACCCTCTTCTGCTCCAAACCCTCCAATCCTTTGGCATCTGTGACACAGCTTTCTCGTGGTTCTCTTCCTATCTGACTAATCATACATTTAGTGTAGCCTTCTCTGGAGCATCCTCTGCCCAGTTACCACTTTCTGTTGGGATACCTCAAGGCTCTGTCCTCGGTCCCTTTCTCTTTTCAATCTACACGTCATCATTAGGTTCCATAATAAAGTCCCATGGGTTTCAATATCATTTGTACGCCAATGATACCCAAATATACCTCTCTGCACCAGACCTACCTCCTTCCTTACTAATCCGTGTCACTAACTGTCTTTCTCATATCTCATCTTGGATGTCCTCTCACTACCTTAAGCTAAATCTCTCCAAAACTTAACTCCTTATTTTTCCCCTTCTTCCAATGTCTACACCCCCAAAATTTATATAACTGTTGATAATTCCATCATTACTCCTACCCTGCATGCCCGATGTCTTGGGGTCACACTTGACTCAGATCTTTCCTTCACTCCTCACATTCAGTCCTTGGCTAAAGCCTGCCGCTTCCACCTTAAAAACATCTCTAAAATTAGACATTTCCTTACACAAGATACAACCAAGATTTTAATCCAATCTCTCATCCTTTCCCGCCTTGACTACTGCAACTCCATCCTCTCTGGTCTACCTAGCTGCCGCATAGCTCCTTTACAATCCATTATGAATGCCTCTGCCAGGCTCATCTTCCTTACTCGTCGATCTTCATCTGCTGCGCCTCTCTGCCAATACCTTCACTGGCTTCCTCTTGCCTCTAGGATTAAACACAAAATCCTCACTCTGACATACATTGCTCTCAACTGCACTGCTCCCCCCTACATTTCAGAACTTGTCTCCAGATACTCTCCCTCCTGTCCCCTTCGATCAGCTCAGGATCTCCTCCTCTCCTCCTCTCTTGTTACTTCCTCACATTCCCGTTTACAGGACTTCTCCAGACTGGCCCCCATCTTGTGGAACTCCCTGCCTCGTTCCACAAGACTCTCCCCTAGTTTTAACAGCTTCAAGCGCACAATAAAAACTCTACTATTCAGGAATGCTTACAACCAACACTAACCTTTCCTAACTCCATTGTTTTCCCCTTGAACCCCTTAGAATGTAAGCCTATGAGCCCAGCTGTTTGCAGATCGCCTTCATAAGAGCCGACTACAACAGTGAAACTCTCGGCAGGGCCCTCTACCCACTTGATCCCTGCAAAAGCTATCCTGTATACCGACTATGTTTACAGTGCTGCAGAATCTGTTGGCGCTCTACAAATACCTGATAATAATAATAAAATGATAAACTTTATCTTTATAACTTTGGAAGAGACCAGGTCAAGGAGAAAAATTTCTTTCCATCATTATGAAGGGTCCTTTTGTCATTACTGACAAAATATCCCCAGTTGCCTATAAAATTAGGATCCCTAAAAATGGTACTTTAATGGTTAAATGGATCCATATTAATCAGCTGCGAGTGTGCCGTCCTAGGTAAAAACTACAAGTCATAGAGGGAGAATGAAAGTTCATTTCCACAAATACACTAATGAAGTGTTGTAGTTAAAGCATAGATAAAAGATCTAGTTAGATAAAATAAGTATTGAAAAATAACGTACTCTCTTCTGGAAAGACTGTCTACAATTCCAGCATATCCTAGAATGGAAAGGGGGATTGATAGTGGGTATTGCTGAATGATATTTAATATATATATATATATATATATATATATATATATATATATATATATATATATATATATATATATATATATATATATATATATATATATATATGTATATATATACTGTGTATATATATATATATATATATATATATACACATACTGTATGTATATATATATATATATATATATATATAGAATTAAGTAGAATGTTACCATTCAGTGTCAGTGAGTGGAAACAGGCGTTACTCAAGTAAATGCGCTAGTCAGAGGTATGAAAATCTCATAGAGCAGCTATGAAGGTACAAATATTGTATGATAGACTAAGTCTATACAATATAGGAAAAATAGGAGTCAAAGGGTAAACAGCGCTTATGGAGATTCTTAAAAACTGAATAATATTAAAATATCGGCAGTGTTGGTGGGTAAAGAAAACAAAAAAAAAAAAAAAAAAAAAAAAGGGAAGAGAAGTATATGAATATACGTATATATATTAGAGTCTTTGATAGGATATTGGAATCCTAGTGTAATGAAGGCGTAATAGATACCCTTACCAAAAGTTACCTCAATCCTATGAGGTAAGTTTGCCGCATTGGAGGATGTATCTAGTGGTTGAATGAATCCTGGATGTTCTGGTCTGTATAAAATCGCTGCCTCTTGGAGTAGAATGGGATGTGGGTCCCCTTTGTGCTGGTTTCTTTAGGAAACTTCCTGTATTTATTGCCTCTTGGAGCTTAGTTCCTATTCCTTCCTTACGTCTGAAACGACTCGGAGTCGGAAAAGGGAAATTTTTTTGTATCTGCTGACACAACTCTAAGGAAAATGAAGAAAAAATAAGAAAAGAAAAAAGAAATAAGTACCCTGTAACCACGTCACCTGCTCTGACATCCTATCTGGACAAGAAAGTTCATACCAAGACAAGAAAACTAAGCTCCAAGAGGCAATAAATACAGGAAGTTTCCTAAAGAAACCAGCACAAAGGGGACCCACATCCCATTCTACTCCAAGAGGCAGCGATTTTATACAGACCAGAACATCCAGGATTCATTCAACCACTAGATACATCCTCCAATGCGGCAAACTTACCTCATAGGATTGAGGTAACTTTTGGTAAGGGTATCTATTACGCCTTCATTACACTAGGATTCCAATATCCTATCAAAGACTCTAATATATATACGTATATTCATATACTTCTCTTCCCTTTTTTTTTTTTTTTTTTTTTTTTTTGTTTTCTTTACCCACCAACACTGCCGAGATTTTAATATTATTCAGTTTTTAAGAATCTCCATAAGCGCTGTTTACCCTTTGACTCCCATATATATATATATATATATATATATATATATATATATATATATATATATATATGAAACGATAGAGAGTGAAGATTGTTTGGATCAATGTTATTCACTAAAATGAATTAATAAATGCACACTCACGTGATTCAACTTCATCTAGTATGAGGTATGGATAAGACACTTGGTTAAAGGTGATCTCTCTTTCTGATCTTCTTGTGTTGTATCTGCTGTAATCCTCTTTCCCTTATTCCAGTTGTAGCCAGGAATATTGTCCCACAATACATAAAAGACTGGGGTGTATAGTTCTCATATACAGTCAGGGAGCTCTTAATTTGAAGAGGCCATATAAACCCAGTATATAAAAATATTACACTTTAATGAGTATATTAGTATGTATATACACACACCATATAGGTATACAATTTTTAAAAACTTTCTCTATTAAAAGCAGTGTGCAGTACAGCAGTTAAAAACACCTCCTATAGAGGCTGAGACAAGTAAGCAATGTTAGCAGTTTCTAGCCAGCATATATCATTTTATGCCAGGTTATTAGACCGTTATAGTGCTGCTCAATTTTATATAAATCTACATAGAACCGGGCTTGAGTAGTTTACCAGATCGCAATGTAAAGTATGCAATAGCTGTCTACTATTTTGCTTTGGTTATTCAGTAGAGTTTTTAGTGCATGTGGTGGGGGGGTGGAGCCTAACGTGTTTCACAATACCATTGGATGATTCATCAGAGGTAGTGGCCGCCCCCCTCCTATCCGATTTTTATAGCGTTCCTGGGCTCATTTACTGTATAGTTATGTCCTCCATTTTCCTTACTGGCAAGTGCCCTCACTAGACATTGACCTTGACTGGTGCTCATTATATTTAAAAAACCCTTTCATATTTTATGTGTGTAAACATCAAACTTAGTGTTAGTTCTTTACTTTCTTATTTAGTTTGTTGCTGTTTGAAGCACAATGGCTATGGGTTTTTATGAAGATCTATCAAAACCTTAAAGTCTGATTCAACATGTGTATCCCAGTAATAGTGTATACCTGTATCATGCATTTTGAAAATAAGAATATATTACCTGGACCTTATAGTACTATATATATCAGCCCATCCACCTTAGTGCTGGTACTTAACTATCATATTTAGCTTCTAGATTTCTAGAACACAGCAAATACGGATTTGTGTTTAGATGTATAGAAGCCTTAAAGTAATACCTCCTACATAAACATGTGTCCTTGTCCTATTTAAAGTATCACCTGTTTTATACCTTGGAGTCAAACAATTTATTTTCTCTCTCCCCTCCTAACGTTTATCTATATGGAATAAAATAGTCAGTGTTTCTACTTAAAAGAAGCTCCCTGGATAAGTAACAATTATCTGTATAATATGTATGTGTGCTTTTACTATATACATAAATATTATTAGTTCTAATTTAACTTACTGTATAATGAAAATGTATAACATCAATATGTTGTATGGCATTAATCCATACTTATGGGGTATACAATGATACTTGTATTGGCTATACATTTAAAAAAAGGCTGAGGTTGTCTTAGCCAGGGGTCTCTTCTGTTTGATGAATAATACATGTGTGGAGCCTGTGGAGATATCTGTTGTTATTTAAAGATTATCTGTATAGATGATTGTAATCCCTCTCGCTTGCTTATATCACATTATGTACACTATGAGTATCAGAGTATTGAGTGCCTGGACAGTCCCAAAATATGTCTATTCAAATAGTTGCAAGTGTGTATTTTGCTAAACTATTAACCTGTTTGTAGTTCTATCAAACCTACTCTTACTCACACTTGCCTGCACTCCCATTGTCATCTACAATCAATTACAGCTAGATGGCATTAGGGAACTACAGGAAAGCAGCTAGATCTATATCCTTATTCAGACCATTTGGTTCTAGCGTGTTTAGTGTATAGATCCAAAATGTTTCCCTTTTCCTCAGTTCCAAGAGTCTACTACCACCTCTGCTTCCTGTATTTAGTTGCTCTATTGCCTTTATGTAGAATTCCTTCTTATTTTTATTGTGTACTTTACAGAAGTGTTGAAATAATGGGGTTTTTAGGGTCCCTTCCTCAATATTTTTCATGTGTTCGAGGCACCTGATCTTTAAACCCCTTTTGGTACGCCCTATGTATCTCAATGGGTTCTTACAGGTGCACTCCAACATGTACACCACATAATCTGATCTGAAAATTAGACATTTTTCAATTGGAAATTTTTCTACTCCATCTAATATTTGTGAGAATTTGTTAATTGTTTTTGTCTTGTGAATATGCTCACAGCACACACAATTCTTTCTGGAACATTTATAAAAAACATTAAGGGCTGGTATTCCTTCCCTGTTTTTTCTTACTTTATTATTATTCTTCCTCATGACACTGGTTGCTAGCAGAGCTTTAAATTTTTTATTCTTTTTATAGATGACATCTGGTGCATTTCCAATTGCCTCTCTTAGTAGAGGGTCTTTTTGTAAAATGGCCCAATGGTTTTTTTAAATGTTTTTTTATTTTCCAGTGCCCTTCGTTGAAAGTGGTCACAAATTTCACTTTGCTCTTAGTGTTTCTTTGACTTCTCTCCTTACCTTCTTTCCTAGCCTTAGCTGTTGTATTATGTACCAGAGAGTGTCTAACCAAGATCTTAGCTTTTTCGTATGCTTTTTTTACCACTTCATCTGTATAATTCTTTTCCTAAAACATCAGTTTTAGCATCTCGGCCTCTTTTTCAAAGTCACCTACATCCATGCAGTTCCTCCTAACTCTTTGGAGCTGCCCGTATGGTATGTCTTCTATCCACTTTGGATAGTGAGCACTTCTAGTGTCCAGATATCCATTCGTATCTGTCTCTTTTCTAAAGAGTGTGTTTGAATTTTACCATCCAAAGTGGATAGAGAAACATCTATAAAGTCAATATAGGTATCACTTATTTTATCTGTAAACTTTAAATTCATGTTGTTGGCATTTAGACCTTCAACAAAGTAGTTCCACTCCATATCATCTCCTTCCCAGATTATCAGGACATCATCTATAAATCTGTGCCAAAACTTTACTTGACTATGTTTATAGCTTGCTCCATCATAGATCATATTGTCTTCAAACGCGACCATATAGAGGTTTGCAAAATTTGGCACAAATTTAGTGCCCATGGCCGTCCCTGTTTTTTGTATATAGAATTTGTCTTCAAATTTAAAATATTTTTTCTAGGACAAACCTTATTGAATCTAGAATAAACATCATTTGATTTTCTGCCATTTTGTCAGTGGATTCTATAGAGTGTTTAATGGCCCTTATGCCCATATCATGTGGGAACGATGTGTACAAGGCTGTGACATCTAAAGAAGCCCACTTATAGGTAAGCTTCTATTCAAACCCTTCTATAATCTGAAATAAATGGGGTGTGTCTCTAAAGTATGATTTTAGATCTAATACCATTGTTTCAGAAATACATCTATGTATTCTGATAGGCGTGAGGGGAGGGAGTCTATGCCTGAAATGATGGGTCTGCCCAGGGGTTTATCTAGAATTTTATGGATTTTTGGCAGGTAATAATATATGGCCATTTTAGGTTCTTGATTGGATAAATACCTCCTTTCACAATGGTTTATCACCTTTTCTTGATACCCATAATTAATATGCTCCATGTATTGGGCGAGAAAGTTGTTGTATCTTGTTTTAAGCATGTGTATGTTACAGGGTCAGAGAGTTTCCCTGAAAATAGTAACACAAACAATAACCACACACAAGCTAACTATAAAAGTGCCCCGCAGAGGGGGCAAAATAGACAAAACTACTCATGAGAAAATAACAATGATACATATGCACAAAATAGACAAACAGGTAATTATGCCCCCAGAGGATCTTACACAAGAGGCAATAGGGGCAAGAACCAGGGAAATAGAGGAAACTCTAGATCCAACACAGATAGAATACATGTGCAGAAAGAATTTAGAGATACTAGAAATAGAGAGGAGAATAAATGGGACATGGGGTGCATTCCTATGATAGAAGTACACATCAAATGAGGGATTTTCAGGACAGACACCAGAGAGACAACTGAGAACCCCAAATGCAGAAAGACCAGGGAGAATAGCACCATCTCACACATACCTAGAATGGAGACAGCCAGATACAATAAGCAAACTAAAAAGAGGAAAATTATATCTGGAAAACGAAGGGGGTGTAGAGCAGGAAGAGCACTACAACTTAAAATGGAGAGAAATGAGACTGATGTAAACAAAGAAACAATTAAAATATTTAATTTATCCACACATATTCTCAATTCAAAAGAAACTGAACTACATTGTTAAATTTATATTGCATTACGTACTTCAAATGCTTCCTCATTACTGATATCAACCTCAGTCCCTGGAAAATGCATGAATATTGTTGGTGTTTGTAAACATTTGGTCCAGAGCTGCCGTATTTAGTAGCAGCTCTCCTTTAACAATTTTGCATATATCTCCATATTTACAGGTCTACATTATGGTTGTACTTGAACCACAGTGCGCAATCAGGGGATCCTGTTCACATATACATATATAGGTAATGGTATGGGAGTGAATTCCTAGTTACCAACAAGTGAACATATATAAGCAGATATATACCTAACTTAATACCTTACCTATAACATACTGGCAACCCTTTACTTCATACTTAGAATTGGTCCCCTCATAACTTATAAGCTGGAATAGCTCACTATACCCCAATAGTAAATGCTGCCACATAAAATCAGCAACCCTCAAACATCTAACTTAGCACACACAACGCCCATGTGAGGGGAATGTTTTTCCTTTTTTTTTTTATAGCAAATATATGTCATAGCCAATCCACACATAATCGGGCATACGTTTCCCAATAGGTGTACACATATGGTTCTAACCTGGCGGCTAGCGGCCGAAACCGCAAGGGGACCAACAGCTTATAGGATGCCTTTTACCTAGAACTATAAGGCACATTTTAACTGTTCCTTGTCACTAAACATAATTATATTACAGTGAATGCTATAATGATGTTATCCATACTCAACAAAAGTTGGAATAATATTACACTTTGCTCCAAATATATTTAGAAAATTATTAGATCACTGGTGGTCCCCTCAACTAGTCAGGAGATGCAAAATTACCCTTTCAATGACGCATAGCTGACCAAACCCATCTACGTGAGCACGACAATCTAAAAGTGGCAGTTAGCCTATTTTCTTTTTCTTAATATGTTTTTTCTTTTATTCCGCTTAGCATTACTTTATACTTGGTAAGCGGGTATGCATAAAAGATGTGCCTAGTTCTGGCCCATGTATCTCCACAACAGTTACCGGTAGTTATGTAATTGAAATGTTGTCTTCTCCTCTAGATGTAGTTCCTCTCGGCTAGATTTAGAGTTCTGCGGCCAAAGGGGTGCGTTAGCTATGCTGGCTTTTTTTCTCCCTCACCTTTTAAATACCGCTGGTATTTAGAGTTCACAGAAGGGCTGCGTTAGGCTCCAAAAAGGGAGCGTAGAGTATATTTACCGCCACTGCAACTCTCAATACCAGCGTTGCTTACGGACGCGGCCAGCTTCAAAAACGTGCTCGTGCACGATTCTCCCATAGGAAACAATGGGGCTGTTTGAGCTGAAAAAAACCTAACACCTGCAAAAAAGCAGCGTTCAGCTCCTAATGCAGCTACATTGTTTCCTAAGTCTGCACCTAACACCCTAACGTGTACCCCGAGTCTAAACACCCCTAACCTTACACTTATTAACCCCTAATTTGCCGCCCCCGCTATCGCTGACCCCTGCATTATACTATTAACCCCTAATCTGCCGCTCCGTACACCGCCGCAACCTACATTATCCCTATTTACTCCTAATCTGCTGCCCCTAACATTGCCGACCACTATATGTTATATTTATTAAACCCTAATCTGCCGCCCCCGCTATCGCTGACACCTGCATATTATTATTAACCCCTAATCTGCCGCTCCGTACACCGCCGCAACCTTCATTATCCCTATGTACCCCTAATCTGCTGCCCCCAACACCGCCGACCCCTATATTATATTTATTAACCCCTAATCTGCCGCCCCCAACGTCGCCTCCACCTACCTACAATTATTAACCCCTAATCTGGCGACCGGATCTCACCGCTACTATAATAAATGTATTAACCCCTAAAGTTAAGTCTAACCCTAACCCTAACACCCCCCTAAGTTAAATATAATTTAAATCTAACTAAATAAATTAACTCTTATTAAATAACTTATTCCTATTTAAAGCTAAATACTTACCTGTAAGATCAGCCAATAGAATGCGAGCTCAATCTGATTGGCTGATCGGATCAGCTAATCGGATTGAACTTGATTCTGATTGGCTGATTCCATCAGCCAATCAGAATTTTCCTACCTTAATTCCGATTGGCTGATAGAATCCTATCAGCCAATCAGAATTTGAGGGACGCCATCTTGGATGACGTCCCTTAAAGGAACCGTCATTCGTCGGGAAGTCATCGGTGAAGATGGATGTCCCGCGTCGGCGGGATGAACATGGATCCGGAAGAAAGAAGATTGAAGATGCTGCTTGATAGAAGACTTCAACCGGATCATGGACCTCTTCAGCTCCCGCTTGGATGAAGACTTCAGCCGGATCATGTAAATCGTCAGCCCCCCGCTTGGGCTTGGATCAAGACATCGGAGCCAGGACGGATCGGTGTGATACCTGGCGAGGTGAAGATAAGGTAGGAAGATCTTCAGGGGCTTAGTGTTAGGTTTATTTAAGGGGGGTTTGGGTTAGATTAGGGGTATGTGGGTGGTGGGTTGTAATGTTGGGGGGGGGGTATTGTATGTTTTTTTTTACAGGCAAAAGAGGTGAATTCTTTGGGGCATGCCCCGCAAAGGGCCCTTTTCAGGGCTGGTAAGATAAAAGAGCTTTGAACTTTTTTTAATTTAGAATAGGGTAGGGCATTTTTTTATTTTGGGGGTCTTTCTTATTTTATTAGGGGGCTTAGAGTAGGTGTAATTAGTTTAACATTGTTGTAATATTTTTCTAATGTTTGTAAATATTTTTTTTATTTTTTGTACTTTAGTTAGTTTATTTAATTGTATTTATTTGTAGGTATTGTATTTAAATAATTTATTGATAGTGTAGTGTTAGGTTTAATTGTAGATAATTGTAGATAGTTTATTTAATTAATTTATTGATAGTGTAGTGTTAGGTTTAATTGTAACTTAGGTTAGGATTTATTTTACAGGTAATTTTGTAATTATTTTAACTAGGTAACTATTAAATAGTTATTAACTATTTAATAGCTATTGTACCTGGTTAATATAATTACAAAGTTGCCTGTAAAATAAATATTAATCCTAAAATAGCTACAATATAATTATAATTTATATTGTAGCTATATTAGGGTTTATTTTACAGGTAAGTATTTAGCTTTAAATAGGAATAATTTATTTAATAATAGTTAATTTATTTCGTTAGATTTAAATTATATTTAAGTTAGGGGGGTGTTAGGGTTAGAGTTAGACTTAGCTTTAGGGGTTAATACATTTATTATAGTAGCGGTGTGGTCCGGTCGGCAGATTAGGGGTTAATTATTGTAGGTAGGTGGAGGCGACGTTGGGGGCGGCAGATTAGGGGTTAATAAATATAATATAGGGGTCGGCTGTGTTAGGGGCAGCAGATTAGGGGTACATAGGGATAATGTAGGTTGCGGCGGTGTACAGAGCGACAAATTAGGGGTTAAAAAAAATATGCAGGTGTCAGCGATAGCGGGGCGGCAGATTAGGGGTTAATAAATATAATATAGGGGTCGGCGATGTTAGGGGCAGCAGATTAGGGGTACATAGGGATAACGTAGCTGGCGGCGGTGTACGGAGCGGCAGATTAGGGGTTAAATTTTTTTAATAGAGTGGCGGCGATGTGGTGGGGCCTCGGTTTAGGGGTACATAGGTAGTTTATGGGTGTTAGTGTACTTTAGAGCACAGTAGTTAAGAGCTTTATAAACCGGCGTTAGCCCAGAAAGCTCTTAACTACTGACTTTTTTCTGCGGCTGGAGTTTTGTCGTTAGATTTCTAACGCTCACTTCAGCCACGACTCTAAATACCAGCGTTAGAAAGATCCCATTGAAAAGATAGGATACGCAAATGGCGTAGGGGATCTGCGGTATGGAAAAGTCGCTGCTGCAAAGTGAGCGTTAGACCCTTTCCTGACTGACTCCAAATACCAGCGGGCGGTAAAAACCAGCGTTAGGAGCCTCTGGTTTTGACGGCTACCGCCCAACTCTAAATCTAGGCCTCTGTGTTATATGATTAGCTTATGGACTCAAAAACAAAAAGAGGAATGCTGTTTCTAATGGACAAAGATATGCTGTAAATATCTGATAATCTGTCTTTTTTCTGCAATGTGTATATGTTATTTTCTCTCAAAAAAAAAATATTAGCTACTATTTTTCCATTTGAAATCTACCCCTTTATTGGAAAGTTCCATTTAAGTTGTACTACCCTTTAACTTAGAATGCTAATACCATACTTTAAAATACTGCACTGTTGCTACAAAAAAAAAACATTTTAAAAGTATCAGTTTGTCTTTATCTATGAGGATGATGTTAGTAGCATAGTTTTTCATTCACATTGTTGTAAATGCTTTTGCAGTTTCTAACTTGAAATCACTTATCTAAAGACTGATAAACAGCTTGTATCCTGATGCTTGTCACAAGTATACAATATATGGTCATCTGATAACATCCTTCACAAATGTGTTATCTTACAGTATGTCCAATGTCCTGGCTAGATAGAACATCAAACAATAAATAATAAAAAGAGATAGTTAATGTTATAAAAAAAATCATAAGTCAACAAAAAGGAAGTGTTTTAGTCCTTGAGAAAAGCAAGTTGGATTTATTTAGCAATCCTGGGCCCCATTCCAATCCATTAGAGTTTGCCAAGTGAAAAACTTTGAATTCAACTTAAAGGAACATTTATAGCAATCTCTTTTTTTTATTTATTAATTGCATTGAAGGCATTTAAAAATGTAATTCAGATTTATTAAAAAATTAACGTTCGGCTTTGACTAAGAGGCGTGGGATATATGAAATGGGGACAGCGATACACTTTACAAGTGATTAATCTTTTTGCACTTGCCAAGCTGAATGAGTAACTATGTAAACCTTTTTTAAAAAAAAAAAAAAAAAAAAAAAAAAAGAATATATAGAACACTTTACACCAAGGGATATATTTACCAAACAGTGTATGCTGCAATCTACACCCATGTTTCCGGCTAGCCTTTTAGGTGACAGACTGCAATTATTCTGTTCCGATCGATGATTGACACCCCCTGCTAGTGGCCGATTGACCGCAAATGTGTAGGGGGCGGCATTGCACAATCATTTCACTAGAAATGCTTGTGCAGTGTTAAATGCTGACAGGATATGCTATTGACAATTAGCGATGCATCATGTCCGCCCGGGATTTGATAAATCGCACCCCCCCTAGAGTAAACAAATGTATTTATTAATTAATAAACGGAGCATAACAAACTAATTAACTACATTACATATATTATTGTACCCACGGTCAAAAATGCTGGTTTCAGATTACAAGTTCAATAACATATGCACTGTTGTGAACGAGTTTGGACTTAGCATGCATTGATTTTTGCTTCCTAAAAATCTGTTTACGATAGCAAGATCTTGTTTATGTGTTTCTTAGAAAGATACTAAGCAGCAAGGAAGTGGAGTCCCAAATTAGTTTAAAAGACGTGAACATTTTGTAAAATAAGCTATTATAAGTGTTTTGCATAGAAACTCGTATTTTCCATTTTGATTACAGTTCTCTCCGAAATAAAACAGGGCCTTTAAGAAACACTAGCACTAAATATAGCTTAAAAGAATCCTTGTGAAAGATGTCAAAAGCACATTTGGTAACATAACACAGTGCACTATCTGGCCATCCACATAACCTAAAAGATGCATTTAGATGGGTTAGCAGTGGTGCAGATGGAAACAGATTGTAATAGTTTACTCTGAAAGCTGAGATTATCTCCTGTAAAAACACAATTTTTATAACTTTATGTGACCATTACGCCAGTGCGAGTGAGAAATGCTATTAAATATGAAATATAAAATCATTCAATTTGTAGATTTTGTTTTTGCCTATAGAAGTATGTACATCCTGCCAAGATATATATTGGGGTCAATTTATTAAATGCCGGACGGACATGAATCTACATCGTATGCTGTTGGCATTTAATATTGCACAAGCATTTTTTGTGAAATGCTTGTGCAATGCCGCCCATACACATTTGTGGCCAATTGGCCGCTAGCAGGGGGTGTCAATCATCCAGATCGTATTTGATCGGGAAGATTGCAGTCCGCCACCTAAAAGGTGGCAGAGAAGTTAAGGAGCAGCATTGCTTCTTAACTTCTGTTTTCGGCGAGCCGGAGACTATGGGGGTAGATAGCAGCATCCACTGCTTAATAAATCTACCTCATGGTATTCATATAGATACTAAGTATTGAGGTCGTCTTGATGTCAATAGGTGAATGTCACACATGTTAATAAGTATTTTCCTTACATACACCTAGATTACAAGTTTTGCGTTTGGGTTTTAATGCTGAAAATATGGTAATTTTAGCGTTAAAACAGCTCCGCAGCCATTACAAGTCTTGTTGGTATAGCTGTACCGCAAGCCTTTTAGCCTGTAACGCAACGTCAGTCCTGCATTCGTAAAAATGACGTTTATTCATGGGACTTCCATAGCGCAGCCATTATGAGTTTTGCGGTGAGGCTAAAAAGCTGCGTTACACCCTATACCGACAAGATCCGAGAACTGTAGTTATGAGTTGTATGCAACAAAACTGTTACATAAAACTCATGACTAAACTGTTACAGCGTAGACTAACATGCATAAACTACCTATTAACCCCTAAACCGAGGCCCTCCTGCATTGCAAACACTATTTTAAATTTATTAACCCGTAATCTGCCGCTCCCGACATAGCCGCCACTAATAAAATGTATTAACCCCTATTCCGCCACTCCCCGACATCGCTGCCACTATACTAAAGTTATTCACCCCAACATCGCCCACACAATAATAAAGATATTAACCCCTATTTTGCCGCTCCCTGACACCGCTGCCGCTATAATAAACCTATTAACCCCTAAACCGCAAGCCCCCCACAACGAAATATACTAAATTAAACTATTAACCCCTAAACCGGAAGCCCCCACAACAAAATATACTAACCCCTAAACTGAAAGCCCCCCACATAGCAATAAACTAATTTAAACTAGTAACCCCTAAACCTAACACCCCCCTAACTTTATATTAAAATTACAATCTCCCTATCTTAAATTAAAATAAAACGTACCTGTCAAATAAAAAAAATACGTTTAAACTAACAATTAAACTAATATAACTATTAAACTAAAATTAAACTAACTACCAATTAAAGAAAACTAGAATACACATTAAAAAAATCCGAACACTACTATAAAAATTACAAAATATCTAATTGCAAAAAATAAAAAATACTAAATTACAAAAAATAACAAACAAAATTATCAAAAATAAAAAAGAATTACACCTAATCTAATAGCCCTATAAAATTAAAAAGCACACCCAAAATAAAGAAAAACCCTAGCCTACAAGAAACTACCAATAGCCCTTAAAGGGCCCTTTTGTAGGGCATTGCCCTACGTTAAACAGCTCTTTTACCTGTAAAAAAACACAAAGACCCCCCAACAGTAAAACCCACAACCCAACCAACTCCCCCAAAGTAAAAAACCTAACTCTAACAAAAATCTAAGCTACCCATTGCCCTGAATAGGGCATTTGTATGGGCATTGCCCTTAAAAGGGCATTTAGCTCTTTTGCATTGCCCTGAAAAGGGCATTTAGCTCTTTTAAGAAAAGCCCAAACCCTAAATTTGAATCGGCCAATAGAATGAGAAATGCTTAAATTCTATTGGCTGATTTGAACAGCCAATAGGATTTTAGCAGCCCTAATTCCTATTGACTGATTCAAAATGTTCAGCCAATAGGAATGCAATGGTACCCCCAGTATAAAAGGGGTACCTTGCATTTCAATTCTCAGTGTGCGGCGGACGATCACATGAAGAAGAGGACCTCCATGTCGGATCGATGGACCTCCGCCTTGGACCTCCGCCTGGACCTTCACCTTGGACCTTCGTCTGGACCTACGCCTTCGACCTTCGCCTGGACCTGCACATCGCCGCTCCGCCTCCGCAGGGATGAAGAAGATTGACAGTCTCGCGATGGATGAAGATAGAGCTGCCTGGATAAAAATGCCGCCTCGATGAAGATGGAGCCGCCGGGATAAAGATCGTTCAAGTGGGACTTCAACAACTGTGAGTACCTAAAGAGGGGTTAGTGTTAGGTTTTTATAAGTTTTTTTGAGGTGTTTTATTTTTAGATTAGGGTGGGCACTCTTAAAAGAGCTGAATGCCCTTTTAAGGGCAGCAAAAGAGCTAAATGCCCTTTTCAGGGCAATGCCCATACAAATGCCCTTTTCAGGGCAATGGGTAGATTAGGTTTTTTAGATAGTTTTTATTTTTTTATTTTGTGGGTTGTGGGGGTGGGGGTTTGTAATGTTAGTGGGTCTTTGTATTTTTTTCAGAAAAAAAGCTGATATCTTTAGGGCAATGCCCTTACAAAAAGCCATTTTAAGGGCTATTGGTAATTTATTCTAGATTAGGTTTCTTTTATTTTAGGGTGTTTTTTTTTAAATGGGTATTAGAATAGGAATCATTTTTATTATTTTGGATAATTTATTTGTTATTTTGTGTAATGTTTTTTTTTGTTTTGGGTGGGTTTTTATTTTTAGATTAGGGGTTGGGCATTTCATAAAAAGCTGTATGCCCTTTTAAAAGCCAATGCCCATACAAATGCCCTTTTCAGGGCAATGGGTAGATAAGGTTTTACTTTATTTTTATTTTATGTGTTTGGGGGGGCTTTGTATACTGTTAGGGAGGGTTGTTTTTCTTTTGTAGCTCTATTTTAATTATGTTAAAGTTATGAGGTGTTAGGTTTAGGGTTAGGTTTAGGGTTACGGTTAGGTTAGGGGTTAATAATTTTATTTAGGTTGTTGCATTGTGGGGGGCTGGAGGTTTAGGGGTTAATAGGTTTATTTAGTGGTAGTTATGTGGGAGGCCAGAGGTTTAGGAGTTAATAGCTTTATTTAGTGGCGGCGATGTCGGGGAGCGGCGGAATAGGGGTTAATAGATTTATTATAGTGTGGGCAATGTTGGGGTGCGAGGGAATAGGGGTTAATAACTTTAGTATAGTGGTGATGATATTGGGAGCAGCAGATTAGGGTTTAATAGATTTATTTAGGTTGCAGCGATATCAGGAGCGGCAGATTAGGGGTTAATAACATTATGTAGGTGTCGGCAATGTCGGGAGCAGCAGATTAGGAGTGTTTAGACTTAGGGTTTATGTTAGGGTGTTAGTTTTAAATGTTACTTTTTTTTCCCTATAGACATCAATGGGGCTACGATACGGAGCTTTTGCTTCCGCAATCGCAGGTGTTAGATTTTTTTTCTAACCCGCTCTCCCCATGGATGTCTTTGGGGAAAGTGTGCACGAGCACGTCAAAACAGCACTTGTATTTTGTGCGGTATGGAGCTCAATGCAACCATATCGCAAGCACAAGCCGGCTGTTGCAAAACTTGTAATGGGTGCGCTATAGAGGGTGAAATAACGAAACTTTTGTTGCGTTCCTTAAATTCCCTATAGCGAGCATAACTCATAATCTAACTGACAGTGAACAAAGTGGTTCCTATATGGCAGCAGTTTTGAAAGAAATGTATCCATTTGCAGGAACACTAGATGTCAGCACTATTCCCTGTCATATAGTGCTCCAGATATCTACCTAGGTATCTCTTCAACACAGAATATCATGGAAACTAATCAAATTTGATCATAGAAGTGAATTGGAAACTTTTTAAAAATGTTATGCTTAGCCTGAATCACAAGACATTTTTTTTTGTTTCATATTCCTTTATATTTAAACTTGCCAAAGATTATTTATAGAATTTGTGCATTTCTTTGTTTATTTTCCATATTTTAAATTGCAGACATGTGTCAGTGGGATCTTCCAACCTGCTGAGTTGCTAAATGGGATTGTCATTTATCTCTGCGAAACTGACTGTAGAACTATGTTTGCCTAAAAGAGAAGAATTTCATAATGCCTATCTATTGTCTTTGTAGATTTTGCTGTACATTAGACGGATAAGACCAATCTGACCAAAGCAATGAATTGCAGCCAGAGCATTTTATTCTTGACTCTTCCTTCTCAAAGGTAGGACAGGCCCTTTTTCAAAAAAGTGACATAGTAATGGTGCTTATAGAGATATAAACACCTTGAGATTGCAATACAACTTTTTTTTAATTTTGCATAGTTAAAACATTTTAATCCATAAAGGGCATAAATCACCTAACATTGCTAAATTGTTTGGAATAACGTGCTTTAAAAAATCAGGTATGATGTTGTATCGATCAGGTAGTGTAAGGGTTACGCCCGCTTCACAGTGACAGACCAAACTCCCCGTTTAAAGGGACAGTCTACACCAGAATTTTTATTGTTTTAAAAGATAGATAATCCCTTTATTACCCATTTCCCAGTTTTGCATAACTAACGCAGTTATAATAATATACTTTTAACCTCTGTGATTATCTTGTATCTAAGCCTCTGCAAACTGCCCCTTTTTTCAGTTCTTTTGACAGACTTGCAGTCTAGCCAATCAGTGCCTGCTCCCAGATAACTTCTCGTGCACGAGCACAGTGTTATCTATATGAAATACGTGAACTAACACCCTCTAGTGGTGAAAAACTGTTAAAATGCAATGCTATTATTTAACACAGTAAAAGTGTTGTTTTTTTTAAATCTACACTACTGTTACACCAGATATGAGTTGCACTGGGGTGACACTGTGCCCTGGCGGGCAGGCACTGAAACGCACACGTGTGAAGGAAACTGACTGCTATTATTTAACACAGTCAAAAAAGTGTTGTTTTTTTAAAATCTACACTACTGTTACACCAGATATGAGTTGCACTGGGGTAACACTGTGCCCTGGCAGGCAGGCAGGCACTGAAACGCACACGTGTGAAGGAAACTGACTGCTATTATTTAACACAGTCAAAAAAAGTGTTGTTTTTTTTTAAATCTACACTACTGTTACACCTGGGGCGCTATCCGATAAACGGCGTAGTTTGCGGCGCAAGCGAGGGAACCCGCGTCGCCCGCAGTTTCAGCTCGCAACTCGAGCTATCCAATATGCGGCGCCATCAGTTGCTAAAGTGGCGCAAGTCTGACAAAGTAGCGATGTCCAGAAATCTGCGTAAGTACAGATTGTTGGAGTCGCCAGTGACTTGCGCCACGTTAGAAACTGCCGGTGCCTACAAAACCTGACTAAAGTCTAAATCACCCGCACTGTCTAACATGCCTCCTAAACATAGTCCGACACATTTAACCCTCTATCCGCTATCCCCCCTCACTAGCCTAACAATAAAAAAATGTATTAACCCCTAAACCGCCGCTCCCGTAGCCCGCCGCAACCTAATAAAATTATTAACCCCTAAACCGCTGCTCCCGTACCCTGCCGCCAGCTATATTAAATCTCTAACCCCCTAAAGCAGGGGTGTCCAAACTTTGCTCACCAGAGGTTTTGGAACTACATTTCCCATGATGCTCAGCTAGATAAAATGCTGGCTGAGCATCATCGGAAATGTAGTTCCAAAACCTCTGGAGAGCAAAGTTTGGACACCCCTGCCCTAAAGTGAGCCCCTAACACCGCCGCCATCTATTTTAGAATTATTAACCCCTAATTTAATCCCCCTACCCCGCCGCCATCTATATTAAATTATTTAACCCCTAAAATACTAAACTATCCCTACCACTAAACCTAAGTCTAAGCCTACAAATAGCCCTGAAAAGGGCTTTTTGCGTGGCATTACCCCAAAGTAAACTGCTCTTTTGCCAGCCCTTAAAAGAACTTTTTGCGGGGCATGCCCCAAAGAAAACTGCTCTTTTACCAGCCCTTAAAAGGGCTTTTGGCGTGGCTTTGTCACAAAGTAAACAGCTCTTTTGCATCTAATCTAAATCCCCCTACACCGCCGCCAGCTTTTTTGTAAGTTAGTTTAGTTTATTTAATTGTATTTTTAGATAGATATTTGTAGTTTATTTAATGTATTGATAGTGTAGGTGTATTTGTAACTTAGGTTAGGATTTATTTTACAGGTAATTGGGCAATTATTTTAACTAGGTAGATATTAAATAGTTAATAACTATTTAATAGCTATTATACCTAGTTAAAATAATTAACAATTTACCTGTAAAATAAATATAAACCCTAACATAGCTACAATGTAATTATTAATTATATTGTAGCTATCTTAGGGTTTATTTTATAGGTAAGTATTTAGATTTAAATAGGAATATTTTAGTTTATAATATGAATTAGATTAATTTAATAAGAATTTAGTTAGGGGTGTTAGAGTTAGATAGAGTTAATATAGTTAATATAAATACTATAGTAACTATATTAACTATATTAACCCTAATATAATTAGGGTTAATATAGTTAATATATATAATGTAATAACTATATTAACTATAATATACTTAGGGTTAATATAGATAACATAGCTGGCGGCGGGGTAGGTAGATTAAATTAGGGGTTAATAATTTTAATAGAGATGGCGGCTTTGTAAGGGGCTTACATTAGGGGTTAATACTATTAATATAGGTGGCGGCGGTGTAGTGAGGGCAGGTTATAGGGCAAAAGAGCTGTTTACTTTGGGGCAAAGCCCTGCATAATGCCCTTTTAAGGGCTGGTAATAGAGTTTATTACTTTAGGGGGATTAGATTAGGGTTAATAATATTAATATAGCTGGCGGCAGTATAGGGGGATTAGATTAGGGGTTAATAATTTTTATATAGGTGGCGGCGGTGTAAGGGGTCAGATTAGTGGATAGATAAGGTAGATGGCAGCGGTGTAAGGTGTTCACATTAGGGGATAGATAAGGTAGATGGCGGCAGTTTTAGGGGTTCACATTAGGCGATAGATAAGGTAGGTGGCGGCGGTTTTAGGGGCTCACAGTAGGGGGTTAGTTTATGTAGATGGCGGCGGGGTCCGGGAGCGGCGGTTTAGGGGTTAATAAGTTTATTAGGGATTGCGGCGGGGGATCGCGGTTGACAGGTAGATAGACATTGCGCATGCGTTAGGTGTTAGGTTTTATTTAGCAGATCGCAGGTGACAGCTAGATAGACATTGCGCATGCGTTAGGTGTTAGGTTTATTTTCTAGCTAGTTTAGGGAGTTACGGGGCTCCAATAGTCAGCGTAAGGCTTCTTACGGCTGCTTTTTGTGGCGAGGTGAAAATGGAGAAAGATTTCTCCATTTTCGCCACGTAAGTCCTTACACTGAATATTGGATACCAAACTGCGCTGGTTTGGTATACCTGCCTATGGCCCAAAAAACTACGGGCGACGGCAGAAATATACGCGCGTAACTTCTAAGTTACGCCGTATATAGGATACCAAACCAGCGCAAATATTGGCGTCGCCGGCTTTTGCGGGCGACGATTTTTATCGGATCGACCCCCTTATGAGTTGCACTGGGGTGACACTGTGCCCTGGCAGGCAGGCACTGAAACGCACACATGTGAAGGAAACTGACTGCTATTATTTAACACAGTCAAAAAAGTGTTGTTTTTTTTAAATCTACACTACTGTTACACCAGACATGAGTTGCACTGGGGTGACACTGTGCCCTGGCAGGCAGGCACTGAAACACACACGTGTGAAGGAAACTGACTGCTATTATTTAACACAGTCAAAAAAAGTGTTGTTTTTTTAAATCTGCACTACTGTTACACCAGATATGAGTGGTGGCACTGGGCAAGTGGGCACAGTATACGCTGTGAGCCTGACACACACGCTGGAAGGCAGGCAACTGCAATTAGATTACACAGGAAAAAAAAAAAAAAAAAGCAAACATGTTCTAGCCCTAAAAAGGGCTTTTTGGGGTGCTGTCCTTACAGCAGCGATCAGATGAGTCTTTCAGGACTGTAGTGGGCACTGAATACACTAGCTTAGCTATCGATTTCCCTATTATATCAGCAGCAGCTACACTGTCCCTCCTCTCACTAAGAATGCAGCTTCCAAATGAATCTAAAATGGATGCTGTCCAGGAGGTTGGAGGGTCTGGGAGGGAGGGAGGGTCTGCTACTGATTGGCTGGAATGTGTCTTCTGACTGTGAGGTACAGGGTCAAAGTATTACTCAATGATGGCGAACGCGAAAAAGCTATGTTCGCCGGGAACTATTACCAGTAGTTTGTCTGCAGATATTCTTGACAGGAAGGACCATTTCTGAGCTTTATGTGAAACCTGGATTTTGTGGATGTTGAGGCAAGGAAGAGATGACTCTTAGGGAAGATTAAAGGGACAGTCAATAAATATAGATAATCCATTAATTACCCATTCCCTAGTTTTACATAACCAACACAGTTATATTAATACACTTTTTAACTCTGTAAATACCTTGTATCTAAGCCTCTGCAGACTGCCCGCTTCCAGTTCTTTTGACCGATTTGCATTTTAGCCAATCAGCGCTGAATCCTAGGTAACTCCACATGCGTGAGCACAATGCTATCTATATGAAACACATGAACTAACGCCCTCTAGTGGTGAAAAACTGTCAAAATGCATTAAGATTAGAGGCGGCCTTCAGGGTCTAAGAAATTAGCATATGAACCTCCTAGGTTTGGCTTTCAACTAAGAATACCAAGAGAACAAAGCAAAATTGGTGATAAAAGTAAATGGGAAAGTTGGTTAAAATGACATGCCCTATCTGATTCACAAAAGTTTATTTTGGACTAGACTATCCCTTTAAGGTTATTAAAGGTTTGATATTTTATCAGAGCGGGGGTTATTCTGAGACGATAGCTAACTATTCTTATTTTCTAGGGAGTAAATAGGAGGAGAAGAAACTGGACCTCCACATACAGGTTATATAGATATTTGGAAGAATATATGACCCTTATGGAGGATGTATTATGGGAAAGTCTTCTCTTTTTTTTCTCCATGGTTATAATGTAGTGTATTGCTGCTTGTATTATACAGGTAATATAGAAAATATGTAAATACTAGACTTTATAGGATATGTTTTGTGTTTATTGTTTATTGCCCCTTTAACAAAGGATACCAAGAGAACTAAGAAAAACTGATAATACAAGTAAATTGGATTTTTTTTAAAAAATTGCATGTTCTATCTGATTCATGAACTTTACTGTGCCTTTAATATATGACACATTCTGTGGATGCAAATCTATCTTTAAGCAAGTGTGTTTTATTACTTGACCAGATGATATTTAAAGGGGGTAACACTCTGGCCTAACCATATATCTATGCCTCAGTTACACACCAATTAGATTTAATTCATTTACCTTAACCCTGCTTCATTATTTTAAGCTTGGCACCACCATGTACAGAATCACTATGACCTTAAAGGGACACAAAACCCACATTTTTCATGATTCAGATAGAGCAGGCATTTTTATGCAACTTTCTAATTTACTACAATTATCAATTTCTCTTTGTTTTTTGCTATCTTTATTTGAAAAAGCAGGAATGTAAGCATAAGAGCCGGTCCATTTTTAGTCCAGCACCTGTGTAGAGCTTTCTGATTGGTGGCTAATGCCCAATATGGCTGCCGCTAGTATCATTTGGCTCTTTTAAAAGTTGAATTTCTTGTTGTAAAAGTGCAACATTCAAATATTTGGACTTTTACACAAACAAATCCAGCTCTGAAACTTTTTCTTTCATGATTCAGATACAGCATGCAATTTTAAGCAACTTTCAAATTTACTCCCATTATACATTTTTCTTCATTCTCTTGCTATCTTTATTTGAAAAAGTAGGAATGTAAGCATAGGAGCTGGCCTATTTTTGGTTCAGCACCTGGGTAGCGCTTGCTGATTGGTGGCTACATTTAGCCACCAATTAGCACGCGCCTAGGTGCTGAATAAAAAATGGTCCGGCTCCTAAGCTTTACATCCCTGCTTATCAAATAAATATACCAAGAAGAGGCAAGAGAGATACTCTGTAACCTGTTACCTTTGGAAAATAGTGATACCTTCACGTATGACCATAAGAAATATCTGTGATATTGAACTTTCATTGGAGCTGGTAACGTATTAGCGATTGTTTTATATTTCTAATGTTTTAAATCAAAGATATTCTTTATTGCTGTAGTTTAATTGAATCTGGTACAACCTTGTGTTAAAGGGACACTGAACCCAACTGAACCAAAAATTGGCTAGCTCCTTAGCTTAGATGCCTTCTTTTTCAAATAAAGATAGCAAGAGAACAAAGAAAAAAATGATAATAGGAGTAAATTAGAAAGTTGCTTTAAATTGCATGCTCTATCTGAATTATGATAAACAAATTGGCTTTCATATACCTTTAAGTTATAACAACAGGGGTCCAAGAATGCATGAGCTTTAAGATTAACATTTTAGAGCTTAACCAACTGCCACCTGTAAATGGTTAAAATAAGAGAACCGCTCTGAAGAGAGCTTTAGGCACAGGAGGGAAAGCAATAGAATGGCAAGTATTAACCTTTCTTTTGAAGTTGTGGCCAATAGTGTACTGTCCCTTTAAAGGGACACTGTGCTCAAAATACAGCTATACCAGTTGCATAGTTCCTTCTAAGGCACATTAACTGTTAGGTACCTATACTATTGCTCCTTTGCCGATAGCTACAACTTTTAAAGACTTATTAGACTGACCATGAATGTTTGTACAAATGAGCCTTAGAAGGAAGTACCGGTCAGCCAATGAGCATTATCATTTATATGTAACAGTTAATAAGCCATAGCAGAAAGTGCGCAAACTATACAGCTTTATTAGTTTAAGGTTAAATTTAACAGTTTTTGCTGTGATTTCATGTGAATGAAAGAAGAGCACTGAGTTTAATGTCCCTTTAATGGTTAAAATTAGCTTTGCAGACTTCACATTTGTTATTAGTGTGCAAAATAATCTTCCTGGTCCTTAATGTTATCCCATTTAAATGCAGAACAGATATTCTGTACCTTCTGAGACTTCTCAATTTAAATCCTAGTTGGAGAAGTGCCAGTAGGTTTTGCCCTTTACAACTTTAGATTTCCCATACTCCTGTACTGTTGGAAACCAAATTGTATCCATATTTTGTACAGAAAAAAACATACTCTTGCAGTTATTTTTCTACTATTTTTTATTTTCTGTTTAATGAAATGAAACCATGCTGATTTTAATGTATCAGTCAGTCTGTGTTTGCTAAAAAGACATTTGAAATGTACCGTAGCATGCAAATTGCAGACAATAGGCACTGCCATGCCTACAAAGAGAGAAGCGCTTTACCAGGAACAAACAACAGCTCAGTAGCTTGTTCTATGGCGAGTTACCACTAGGGATGGGCAAATGTTTCTAAAAATTCAAAATTTAAAACGAATTTGGATACATGTGTTTATATAACATTCTAACATTCTATTTTCAAATTTTCGTTTTTGAAGTTTTCAATAAAATTCGAAAATATTTGTTCGAATAATAGAATGTTTAGCTATGTATTCATTCAATTTCGAAATGTAATATTTGAATTCGAATGTGACATTCAAAATAGTATTTCTAGTCAAATACTGTGCTTAATAAATGTAATCGAATTTGAATGCTACATTTGAATTTGAATGTTACATTCGAATTTGAAATAGTATTTCTAGTCTAATACTGTGTTTTAAATGTGACATTTGATTTGAATGTGATATTCGATTCAAATGTGACATTCAAAATAGTGTTTCTAGTCTACAATTGTGTTTTATAAATGTAATATTCAAATTCGAATGTGATATTCGAATGTAACATTCAAATTTGAATGTGACATTCGAATTCGAATGTGACATTCGAATTCGAATGTGACATTTGAAAACTGTAAATAACATTCAAAAATCGAATTTTTAAGAATATTTGTTCTTATCAACATTCTATTATGTAAATTGAATTTCTAGAATAACATTCGTTCTAACATTCAAATTCGTATATAAACACATTCGCCCATCCCTAGTTACCACCTAGGAGCAGCCTCTTTTAGCCCTGTAGTGCTTTTCACAGATTAAAACTTTCCTGAAGTATGTCAGTGAGACCCCAACTAGTAAGGTCAGTCCAGCCCCAAAATAGCAGGCAATTCTCCTCTGAACAAGGAACATGACAACCCCAAATTATCATTTCGGCCTTCTTTGGGCCTCGTCAATGAGATGCATCCACATTCCTCTAAGCACCCTGGGCAAGGAGTTCACATTTGGTTCCCCCATCACCCTTAGGATTATAATACAAATACATACAAAAAGAGAAGCACTCTAACAGGAACAAACCACTCAGCAGCTTGTTTTATGGTGAGTTATCACATAGAAGCAGCCTCTTTTAGCCCAGTTGTGCTTTTTATAGAGAAAAACTTCCCTGAAGTATATCAATCTGATCCCACCAAGTAAGGTCCGTCTAGCCCTGAAATACCAAGCAATTTTCCTCTGGACCATACTGACAGTACAGAATGGGGTCTGCTCCAGCGCCAATAAGTAAATACTTAACTGCCCGGGGGTGATGATCCCTAGCTATCACCGTAAATAGTGTAAATGGAAAGAAGAGTATACCCAGGCGCCAAACCTAACGGAGGCTGAGGTATAAAATGAACCAACAAAAATGTTAAAATAAGTTAATTAAAACATGTAATACATGCTTAAACAATAAACAATAAAAACAAACTTCATGGATCCGTGCAAGTGAACAATACAATAATTAAAAAGTACAATAGTTAAAAGGTACAATCAGGTTAAGAGAATAAGAACTGGGTACCAATAGAAAGGAAATGTACACAGGTGGTAGCCAATAGAAATTGATACTATAAATGGATAAAAAATCTTGTTAAGGCAGGTGATCCAGATATAAATAGTCAGAAAAAAAGTGATGGAATAACAGTGTGTCAATATTGAAAACAATATGAGAACAAACAATATATTGTTTGTATTCAATATTGACACACTGTTATTCCATCACTTTTTTCTGACTATTTATATCTGGATCACCTGCCTTAACAAGATTGTTTATCCATTTATAGTATCAATTTCTATTGGCTACCACCTGTGTACATTTCCTTTCTATTGGTACTCAGTTCTTATTCTCTTAACCTGATTGTACCTTTTAACTATTGTACTTTTTAATTATTGTATTGTTCACTTGCATGGATCCATGAAGTTTGTTTTTATTGTTTAAGAATGTATTAAATGTTTTAATTAACTTATTTTAACATTTTGTTGGTTCATTTTATACCTCAGCCTCCGTTAGGTTTGGCGCCTGGGTATACTCTTCTTTCCATACTGACAGTACAGTCAGAAGAGTAAAGATATATTTATTTATTTCATTTATGCTATACATTTTATGTACTTAATTTTATGGTCCCAATAACAATACATTGGAAGAGCAATGCATTTATATTATATACAGTATATGTTTGTGTGACTCCAACAATAATTAGGGGTAGGGATTAAAGTAATAAACCTCTGGCATTGTGCCCTCGACCATCTCTTGGAAAAGGACCTCAAACACATATACACTACCAAAAAAATCAAAAGTAAATGCAGCATGTGTTGCTTTAAAACACTCACAAAAGAGACATTATACTCAGTTGTATTTCTCTTTTCTATCAAAAGAGACTGTTTCAAATTGTAAGAGAAATAAAAATATGGATGTCTCTTTTTCTGAATAGGCCAATGATTTTATGTGGATGTTGTTTTTGTCAGCCAGTGACCAGTGCTAGATCCATATTTGATTTAAACAGCTTTGCCTTACAAGGACAGTCAATCCCTTAATTACCCATTCCCCAGTTTTACATAACCAACACAGTTATAATAATACATGTTTTACCTCTGTGATTACCTTGGAAACTGCCCCCTTATTTCAGTACTTTTGACAGACTTGCATTTTAGCCAATCGGTGCTCACTCCTCTGTAAATTCATATGCATGAGCTCAATGTTATCTATATGAAACACAAGAACTAATGCCCTCTAGTGGTGGAAAACTGTCAACTGCAGAGGCAGCCTTAAAGGTCTAAGAAATTAGCATATGAACCTCCTAGGTTTAGCTTTCAACTAAGAATACCTAAAGAAAAAGGCAAAATTGATGATAAAAGTAAATTGGAAAGTTTTTTTTTAAATGACATGCCCTATCTGAATCATGAAAATTTATTTTGGACTAGACTGTCTCTTTAACCTTTTTTTAAGCAAAAAAAAAAAAAAGAGAAAAAAAAAGAATCTTGCCCGGGCAACTTATAAAAGGGGGTGGTCACCAGAAAAAGTTTGGGAACCACTGCTCTTTCTGAATCATGAAACTAACTTTACTAAGTTTATTTCAATGGTAAAATATTTAGACTTTATATTTAGGAGATTTCTGCTTATTGAATGCATCCAATTTTAAATGAATTCAAGAGACAAGGTAAGGTATCAAATAGTTTATTAGTATGTGATCTTGAAACAGATCATTCAAGTAATATTTATTCGTTTGGACACTTTCTGTTTTTTTGACATTATTATCTGTGACACTACAAATACAATTTTCACTCTGCTAAAGACAAATAGATTGCAGGCACTTCTTTTCTTATGCTATGCTAACATCAAAGCTCCAGAATAGATTGTTACATTTTTTAGGGTTCTCATCTAGTTTGCATCATCACCATAACAGTGTAGCAGCAGAAAAAGGTTGATGACAACCATATGTCTTCATCCATATGTCTTCCAATCCAGATCCTAGGGAACCCTTGCACAGGAGAGGGGGTAATCACTTTACCTATCACTGCTATATATATATATATGTGTGTGTGTGTAAATTAATATATACATTTTTATTATGTAAATAATAAAAATAAATGTTTAAAACAAAGTATATGACAAAGTGTTGGACAGGGCTCAAAGGTTTATATATGCATGTGAATGCATGAATTTATTTATACACACAACATCCATATATATACATCCACACATAACAATCCAACACCTTGTCATACACCATGTTAAAAAACTGTTATATGGATTATAAGGAAATATCTCTCTCTCTTCTCTAATCATCCATCATCTCTCTTCTATATATATATATATATATATATATATATATATATATATATATATATATATATATATATATATATATATATAAGCTATTTACTTTGTAATAATATATTTCACTGATCAAAAGCATGTTGTACTTCCATGGTAATATTGGGCAGTTTGTTTCACGGGGGGGGGGGGGGGGGTGTATGTATTGGCACTTATTTTAGTTGTGTGTTGTCTGAGGAAGTGGAGAGTTTCCCAGAAATAGTGAGCTATTAAAGTCTCACTTTTTTTTAAAAGACCAGTGAGTGCTAGCTTTGTGGTTCCTATGTATATATGTTTCTTGTACAGACGCTCACACCTGGACTCTGTCTCATCAGTATAGCCATAAGTTGGCTCATATACATTGACTACACCCACCCCATGCTATAACAATACTCATATCTACTTTGAGGTTTATAAATGTGAGCAGAATAATTATTACCATAGTGATTTTAAAATTACACTTACAAATACAGTATCACGCTATTGGTATTTGTTTGTTTGCTCTCACTGGGTTCTCCAAAGACAACTATACTAAAAGAGACCACAAAGCCTCACACAACCCAATGCCATCTAGGCTCTCCTCACAACGTGCAGCTCTTACAATAAATTACCTCAATCCTATGAGGTAAGTAGGAAACTCTGATGGGTTTCTTATCAGTTAAATCATTTTTTGTACATTCTGGGTCTTGACTTGCTGGATTCTACAGGCTTGCAGTAAATATATATACTTCCAACAAACAAGGGAAGGTTGAATGAACTGACATTAAGAACAAAAAAATGTTTGCACTACTTCATCCCCCTACATATCTATTATTTGTACTGATATATTTTGGGAAATTTTGAAGGTTGAGCTGCAAAGATGTTTTTTTTTCGCACTCCTCGCCTAGTAGAGAAATTTGTTTTGTTTGTATTGTTTAAGTGTATTTGACTACCTTGCTCATGGTATATATATAATAACGTTTTCTACAAAGGTATTTAAAACTATTTCTTAATGCTCCTTCAGCTTAGCACACGCACAAGCATAAGCCAGGAAAGAGTTTTGTAGCATGTCCCATTGAAGTCTATAAGTTAAGGGATTTTGTGCGGAAGCACTAACATGGCTTCCACTTGAGCGCTGCCTTGTTACTTTGAAAAAATGTAAAAAGAGCAGTATGAGCGCAAGAATAAGAATGCTGTTGAATTACCTTTAGTGGTGTTAGTGCACAACATTGCTAATATTTTTGTCTCCACTTGTAAGCTAGGCCTTAAAGGGACAATGAATCCAAATGTTTTATTTTGTGATTCAGATAAAGCATGCAATTTTAAGCAACTTTCTAATGTAATCCTATTTTTCTTTGTTTACTTGCTATCTTTATTTGAAAAAGAAGGCACCTAAGCTTGTTTTTTTGGTTCAGACCTCTGGACAGTACTTTTTTTTATTGGTGGATGAATTTATCTACCAATCAGCAAGAACAACGCAGGTTGTTCACCAAAAATGGGGCGGCATCTAAACTTACATTCTTGCATTTCAAATAAAGATACTAACGGCTAGATTTAGAGTTCTGCGGCCAAAGGGGTGCGTTAGCTACGCTTGCTTTTTTCCCCCCGCACCTTTTAAATACAGCTGGTATTTAGAGTTCACAGAATGGCTGCGTTAGGCTCCAAAAAAGGAGCGTAGAGCATATTTACCGCCACTGCAACTCTAAATACCAGCGTTGCTTACGGATGCGGCCAGCTTCAAAAACGTGCTCATGCACGATTCCCAAATAGAAAACAATGGGGCAGTTTGAGCTGAAAAAAAACCTAACACCTGCAAAAAAGCAGCGTTCAGCTCCTAACGCAGCCCCATTGTTTACTATGGGGAAACACTTCCTATGTCTGCACCTAACACCCTAACATGTACCCCGAGTCTAAACACCCCTAACCTTACACTTATTAACCCCTAATCTTCCGCCCCCGCTATAGCTGACACCTGCATATTTTTTTAACCCCTAATCTGCCGCTCCGTATACCGCCGCAACCTACATTATACCTATGTACCCCTAATCTGCTGCCCCTAACACCGCTGACCCCTATATTATATTTAGTAACCCCTAATCTGCCCCCCACGACGTCGCCGCCAGCTACCTACAATAATTAACCCCTAATCTGCCGATCGGATCTCGCCGCTAGTCTAATAAATGGATTAACCCCTAAAGCTAAGTCTAGCCCTAACACTAACACCCCCCTAAGTTAAATATAATTTAAATCTAACAAAATAAATTAACTCTTATTATATAAATTATTCCTATTTAAAGCTAAATACTTACCTGTAAAATAAATCCTAATATAGCTACAATATAAATTATAATTATATTGTAGCTATTTTAGGATTAATATTTATTTTACAGGCAACTTTGTAATTATTTTAAACAGGTACAATAGCTATTAAATAGTTAAGAACTATTTAATAGTTACCTAGTTAAAATAATTACAAAATTACCTGTAAAATAAATCCTAACCTAAGTTACAATTAAACCTAACACTACACTATCAATAAATAAATTAAATAAAATACCTACAATTACCTACAATTAAACCTAACACTACACTATCAATAAATTAATTAAATACAATACCTACAAATAACTACAATTAAATAAACTAACTAAAGTACAAAAAATAAAAAAGAACTAAGTTACAAAAAATAAAAAAATATTTACAAACATTAGAAAAATATTACAACAATTTTAGACTAATTACACCTACTCTAAGCCCCCTAATAAAATAACAAAGACCCCCAAAATAAAAAAAATGCCCTACCCTATTCTAAATTTAAAAAGTTCAAAGCTCTTTTACCTTACCAGCCCTGAAAAGGGCCATTTGCGGGGCATGCCCCAAATAATTCAGCTCTTTTGCCTGTAAAAAAAAACATACAATACCCCCCCCCAACATTACAACCCACCACCCACATACCCCTAATCTAACCCAAACCCCCCCTTAAATAAACCTAACACTAAGCCCCTGAAGATCTCCCTACCTTGTCTTCACCACACCGGGTCCCGATCTGTCCAGAAGAGCCTCCGAAATCTTCATCCAAGCCCAAGCAGGGGCTGAAGAGTGACGTCCATCCTCTGGCTGAAGTCTGGATCCAAGCGGCAAATGAAGAATTCCATCTTCGGGAAGAAATCTTCATCTTATTCGGGCAGAAGAGGACAACCAGACCGGCAAACATCTTCTTCCTTGCCGCATCTTCTATGTTCTTCAATCCGATGACGACCGGCTGATCTTCAAGACCTCCAGCGCGGATCCATCCATCTTCACCGACGACTTCCCGACGAATGACGGTTCCTTTAAGGGATGTCATCCAAGATGGCGTCCCTCGAATTCCGATTGGCTGATAGGATTCTATCAGCCAATCGGAATTAAGGTAGGAAAATTCTGATTGGCTGATGGAATCAGCCAATCAGATTCAAGTTCAGTCCGATTGGCTGATCCAATCAGCCAATCAGATTGAGATCACATTCTATTGGCTGATCGGAACAGCCAATAGAATGCGAGCTCAATCTGATTGGCTGATTGGATTCTATCAGCCAATCGGAATTCGAGGGACGCCATCTTGGATAACGTCCCTTAAAGGAACCGTCATTCGTCGGGAAGTCGTTGGTGAAGATGGATGGATCCGCGCTGGAGGTCTTGAAGATCAGCCGGTCATCATCGGATTGAAGAACATAGAAGATGCGGCAAGGAAGAAGATGTTTGCCGGTCCGGATGTCCTCTTCTGCCCGCTTGGATCAAGACTTCAGCCGGAGGATGGACGTCACTCTTCAGCCCCACGCTTGGGCTTGGATCAACACTTCGGAGGCTTGGATCAAGACTTCCGAGGACGGATCGGTGAACCTGGCATGGTGAAGATAAGGTAGGAAGATCTTCAGGGGCTTAGTGTTAGGTTTATTTAAGGGGGGTTTGGGTTAGAATAGGGGTATGTGGGTGGTGGGTTGTAATGTTGGGGGGGGGGTATTGTATGTTTTTTTTTTACAGGCAAAAGAGCTGAATTATTTGGGGCATGCCCCGCAAATGGCCCTTTTCAGGGCTGCTAAGGTAAAAGAGCTTTGAACTTTAGTAATTTAGAATAGGGTAGGGCATTTTTTTAATTTGGGGGTCTTTGTTATTTTATTAGGGGGCTTAGAGTAGGTGTAATTAGTTTAAAATTGTTGTAATATTTTTCTAATGTTTGTAAATATTTTTTTATTTTTTGTAACTTAGTTCTTTTTTATTTTTTGTACTTTAGTTAGTTTATTTAATTGTAGTTATTTGTAGGTATTTTATTTAATTAATTTATTGATAGTGTAGTGTTAGGTTTAATTGTAGATAATTGTAGGTATTTTATTTAATTAATTTATGGTTAGTGTAGTGTTAGGTTTAATTGTAACTTAGGTTAGGATTTATTTTACAGGTAATTTTGTAATTATTTTAACTAGGTAACTATGAAATAGTTATTAACTATTTAATAGCTATTGTACCTGGTTAAAATAAATAAAAAGTTGCCTGTAAAATAAATATTAATCCTAAAATAGCTACAATATGATTATAATTTATATTGTAGCTATATTAGGGTTTATTTTACAGGTATTTAGTTTTAAATAGGATTAATTTATTTAATAAGAGTTAATTTATTTTGTTAGATAAAAATTATATTTAACTTAGGGGGGTGTTAGTGTTAGGGTTAGACTTAGCTTTAGGGGTTAAAAAATGTATTAGAATAGTGGTGAGCTCCGGTCGGCAGATTAGGGGTTAATGTTTGAAGTTAGGTGTTGGCGATGTTAGGGAGGGCATATTAGGGGTTAATACTATTTATTATAGGGTTATTGAGGCGGGAGTGAGGCGGATTAGGGGTTAATACATTTATTATAGCAGCGGTGCGGTTCGGTCGGCAGATTAGGGGTTAATAAGTGTAGGTAAGGTAGCGGCGACGTTTGGGGGGGCAGATTAGGGGTTAATAAATATTATGTAGGTGTAGGCGATGTTAGGGGCAGCAGATTAGGGGTACATAGGGATAATGTAGCTGGCAGCGGTGTACGGAGCGGCAGATTAGGGGTTAAAACAATTTAATAGAGTGGCGGCGGTGTGGGGGGGCCTCGGTTTAGGGGTACATAGGTAGTTTATGGGTGTTAGTGTACTTTAGAGCACAGTAGTTCAGAGCTTTATAAACCGGCGTTAGCCCAGAAAGCTCTTAACTACTGACTTTTTTCTGCGGCTGGAGTTTTGTCGTTAGATTTCTAACGCTCACTTCAGCCACGACTCTAAATACTGGCGTTAGGAAGATCCCATTGAAAAGATAGGATACGCAAATGGCGTAGGGGGATCTGCGGTATGGAAAAGTCGCGGCTGCAAAGTGAGCGTTAGACCCTTTCCTGACTGACTCCAAATACCAGAGGGCGGTAAAAACCATCGTTAGGAGCCTCTAACGCTGGTTTTCACGGCTACCGCCCAACTCTAAATCTAGCCGTTAGAGAATGAAGAAAATTTGATAATAGGAGTAAATTAGAAAGTTGCTTAAAATTGCATGCTCTATCTGAATCACAAAAGAAAAAAATTGGGTTCAGTGTCCCTTTAATGTTTTTGTACAGATCCTTTATGGATCCATTAGCTTCCTGCACCCCTATGACAAACCTTTCTAGGAAGTGTTCACTGAGCAAGCATTGCAGCCCAGAAGAAAGCTGCCTCCTGCTCCCATTTCCCTACTTCCCTAAGCTTGCTCATAATCTACCCTTTCCTGTCTTCCTGCCTGGCTTCACTATGCAACTAATGTAGCAATCACAGAGGTAAAGAACTGTGAATAGGCTTGGTGAAGCATGACAGACAGAATCAAGCTAGTCACATGCCAATAATATATGCATCTCAGCATACATGAGAGCAATTGGATTGCCTACAACGCAAGCTACTTGAAAATTTAAAAAAGTTGACTCTTTGGGCCCCATTTATCAAGAAGTGGATGCTGCTTCAAAGGCCCTACGTTTTAGGTTCACCTGAAATGAAAGTTAAGAAGCAACAGTCATAAGACCGCAGCTCCTTAAGCTCTCCCCCACCTAAAAGGTGGCGATTTTAATTAATCCTGATCCAATCAGGATGATTGACAGCCCCTGCTAGCAGCCGATTGGTAAAGCCCTTTGCATATTTAATACTGTTATTATCTACAGAGGGCATTAACCCTTTGAGTGCTAAACTGGATTTTTTTTTCTTTACTATTTTTTTTATTCCCCCCCAGATCCTCAAGACCTATACCGTTGGAAAGGTTAGGTGATTACCTTTCCAAAGGAGGGTATTGGGGGTCTGTAGCTGCTTAGATGCCTGAAATACAGGCTTCTAAGCAGTATGCCCCCTTTTCCTATCTTGATTACCTTTCCAACGGTGGGACTTGGAGGTCTGTAGCTGCTTAGATGTCTGAGATACAGGCTTCTAAGTAGCATGTCCCCTTTCCCTATCTTGTCCATTGTAATTTTTAAATAAAGTTGCACAGTGATGTCATCACATCATTGCACGTGACGTAACCACACATAACTGGAAGCCCCGGCGATGCCTGTCACTATACAGGCCCGATCGCCAGGGTGGGAGTTGATGGGAGCCCCCAGATTGCTCTCAAGGTAGGTGAGTGCTAGCGATGGCTCTGAGCCATCGTTAGCACTCAAGGGGTTAAATATTTTTTTTTTTTGCTTGGATGTCATTTGGTCTAGGAATTTTTTGTGCTTTTATATTAACGCATAGGAAGATGAAAGCTGAGAGTGTTCCTTTAAATCTAAAAGCTAAAAAACACTTCTAGGGTAGTTGAATAAAATAAAGGCAGATAAATGAGTTCAATAAATTTATTGTGGACACTTGTTTTCCTACAGAACATAAGTCAGATCTCTCCCTGCCAATGTTCACAACTAAGGTGTCAGGATTTTTTAATATACTGATCTATTTGGAAGCTATTTTTTGAAAACTGACAGTGTGGAAAACTGACTAAGCACTGCACAGTACTAATGAATCTTTGTAAATATGATATTTTAGTCTACACGTTGCAGTTTTATCTTTAAAAGCAGTCCTTGAAATACCATGGCAATCCCAATGAAAGATTTACTAAACTGTAGCTTTTATTTAAAGGTAAAATCAACACATGAATTGATGATGAGAAACTGTGGTATATGACTGTATTTGCAAATACATTTACTTTAACCAAGTAGAAGTAAATCCGTATACAAACTGAAATATTGTTTGGGAATTTAAAGGTATATCAAAGATATTTAATATTTAAAATGTGCATCAGTGCATTTAATTTTAAACAGAATAATTTTTTCAATATACTTTAATTAGCAAAAATGCATCTAGCAAAAGTGTATTACTGTTTTTAAGCGGCATATGCTCTGAGTACCCTGTCTTCAAACACCACACCTTCTCAGAGAGTCAGCAGTGGGTTGAATAAAACAAATTAAGTCTTCATTGATGTAGTACACACAACCGACAGCTCTCTGGGTAGGCATCCGGATTGTCTAGTCACATGTACTGTAGCATATGGGAGTATGCTGCTGAACCAGTAATAATTTGTACTAGAAGTATTTTTGGCAATGGAAGTATATTGAAAGACTCATAGACAGCAGAAGTGGAATGTTATAATAATAAATGTTTGTAAACCACTACAAAAGAGTCTGCACAAGTTCCTAATTATAGTAATATGTTTATACAATAAATAATAAAATAAGAGCGCACATGGCTGAGTTTTTTATGACTAGTGAATATGACACTAACTTCTTTTAAGTGATGCCAACCGTTGGTATCTTTTTTTTTTTTTTTTTTTTTTTTTGCTTGAATCATATCATGGAAAATAAATAACAGAAGAGGTTATAGGCCAGAAGACAAAATGATAATTGGGTAACCTATAGTTTATCTACTAATTGCAATATTAAAAAAAAAAATCTCCAATATTAGTCAACGAATTAGATTAAAAAAAAAAAGATAATGATTTGAAATTTGGTCAACTATGTAGTATTGCCGCTTGTAAGGCCAGTAGAATTATGGTTGTATATGTAGAGGTATTTGCAGCAGTAATATCATTATGCCACTTTACAGAACACTAGTTGGGTCTCAGCCTAAGTATTGTGTGCAGTTCTGGAGGACATGGGGCCTATTAAACAAAGGTCTTGCAGATCTGATCGGACAGTGCGGATCAGGTCCGCAAGACCTCGCTGAATGCGGAGAGCAATACGCTCTCCGTATTCAGCATTGCACCAGCAGCTCACAAAAGCTGCTGGTGCAACGCCGCCCCCTGCTGACTCGCAGTCAATCGGCCGCCAGCAGGGAGGTGTCAATCAACCCAATCGTATTGGATCGGGTTGAATTGCGGCGATTCCTGTCCGCCTGCTCAGAGGACAGGGTTATGGAGCAGCGGTCTTTGTGACCGCTGCTTTATAACCGCTGTTTCTGGCGAGTCTGAAGATTCACCAGAAACACGGGTCCACAAACTCCGTTCGGAGCTTGATAAATGGGCTCCCATATCTTCAGAAGGATATAAATAAAATGGTTTCTACTAAAAGGAGGGCTAGGAAACTGGTACATGGTCTAAAAGAAAAAAAAAAACTCTGTGCTAGCGTTTTTAATTGTTTGGAACTTATTGCATACACACATAGGGCAAGATTACATATGCAGCGTCGCCTGCAAAAGCCGTTTTTTATGCGGTTTTGGTATTACATATACAGCGCCGCATGTAAATGCGGCACGTATATTCCACCCGTCGGCCACAATTTTTACTCCCATAAGCTAACATAGAACTGCGTCGCAAATCGCTATCACATATTCAGCACAAGGACTTACGCTGCGAAAATGGAGAAATTTTACTCCATTTTCACCTCGCCACACATAGACAGACGAAGCAAGCCTTGCACTGAGTATGTGAGCACCGTAACTCCCGTAACTGCCTGAAAATATTAACTAACACCTAATGCATGCGCAATATCTACCTACCTGTCAACCGCAATCCCCCACCACAATAACTAATAAAGTATATTAACCCCTAATCCGCCAAGCCCCACATCGCAAAAATCTAATTAACCTATTAACCCCTAAACACCCATCACCCCAACACAATATACCTTAATAAACTATTAACCCCTAATCCGTCATTCACCCATATCGCAAAATACCTATTAACATGATTAACCCCTAAACTGCCATCCCCCTCCAACGCAATAAACTTAGTTAATCTATTAACCCGTAATCCGCCAAACTCACACAACAATCCTAATAAAAATATTAACCCCTAAACCGCCAAACCCACACCATGCAAATAATTAATTAAATTACTAAACCCCCTAACCTAACACCCCCTAAAATAACCCCAATTACCTAAATTTAAAAATACTAAATTACAATTAAAATAAAAAGCTAGTATTACTTAAAAATATATTTTTTTTAAATGAATCTAAGATTACAAAAAATAAAAAAGTCTAACATTACAGAAAATAATAAAAAAGATTATCAAAATAAAAAAATAAATAAACCTAATCCCTATAAAAAATAAAAAGTCCCCCCAAAATTAGAACACCCCCTAATCTAATACTAAACTACCAATAGCCCTTAAAAGGGCCTTTTGTAGGGCATTGCCCTAACTTAAAAAGCTTTTTTCCTGAAAAAAATAAGTAACAGTAAAACCCCTCACCCTCCAAAATAAAAAAAACTAGCACTAAATAAAACCTAAACTACCCATTGCCATAAAGGGGCATTTGTATGGGCATTGCCCTTAAAAGGGCATTCAGCTCTTTCTCAATTGCCCAAAATCCCTAATCTAAAAAAAAAATTACAAAAATATTTAAAAAAAAAAAAAAAAAAAAAAGCCTAACTCTAACCCCCATATAGGTGCTCATGGTTTCTGAAGTCCGGCGGTGAAGTATTCTTCCAAGCGGAGACCGGTTCCTGAAGTACGGCGGTGAAGTCGTCTTCCAAGTGGAGATTGGTTCCTGAAGTCCAGCGGTGATGTTTTCTTCCAAGCAGCGACCTCTTCTATTTTCATCTGGCGACCGTGGAACTGAAGACTGACGACCGCTGAACCATGGAGTGTGGAGGATCCTCTTCATACGATCGCCACCGTACACTGAATAGTAAATTCAAGGTACACAATTTAAAATGGTTACTCAATGCTCCATGGTTTTGCGGTAGCTGGTCTTCGGCTCCGCTGTCGCCGGTCTTCAGTTCCGCGGTCGCTGGTCTTCAGTTCCACGGTCCTAGATGAAGATTGAAGAGGTCACCGCTTGGAAAAAGACTTCACCGCCAGACTTCAGGAACCTTTTTCTGCTTGGAAGAAGACCTCACCGTCGGACTTCAGGAACCGGTCTCCGCTTGGAAGAAGACTTCACCGCTGGACTTCAGGATCCTATTTGGGGGTTAGAGTTAGGCTTTTTTTTATTTTATTTTTTTATTTTATTTTTAGATTAGGGATTTTGGGCAATTGAGAAAGAACTGAATGCCCTTTTAAGGACAGTAAAAGAGCTGAATGCCCTTTTAAGGGCAACGCCCATACAAATGCCCCTTTAGGGGCAATAGGTAGTTTAGGGTTTTTTAGTGTTATTTTTTTTTATTTTGGGGGGTGGGGGGTTTTACTGTTAGAAGGGGGACTTAGTATTTTTTTTCAGGAAAAGAGCTGTTTAACTTAGGGCAATGCCCTACAAAAGGCCCTTTTAAGTGCTATTTGTAGCTTAGTATTAGATTAGGGGGTGTTTTTATTTTGGGGGGCTTTTTTATTTTCATAGTGATTAGGTTTAATTTTTAAATTTTTGATAATGTTATACTTTTTTATTTTTTGTAATTTTAGATTAAATTTAGGGTTTTTTATTTTTAAGTTGTTAGCTTTTTAATTGCAATTTAGTATTTTTAAATATAGGTAATTGGGGTTATTTTAGTGGTTGTTAGGGGGTGTAAGGTTGGGGGTTTTAGTAATTTAATTAGTTATTTGGTTATGGGTTAATGGCGGATATGGGGTTAATAATTTTATTAGGTTTATTGTGATGCGGGTCAATGGCGGATTAGGGGTTAATAGTTTTAATAGGGACTTTGCAATGTGGGTAAATGGTGGATTAGGGGTTAATACATTTATTAGGTAGATCGCAATGTGTGTGAATAGCAGATTAGGGGTTAGTTCCGATGTGGGTTTGATGGCGGATATAGGGGTTTTGTGTGTTGGGTTTCGTTTTGGGAGGCGGGTTATACTTTTACAGGAGATTTTTTTTTTCCATTTTCTTAGGCGCCGGCAGTTTCTAAAGTGCCATAAGTCACTGGCGACTTCAGAAATTTGTATTTACTATCATTTCTGGACATCACTAGTTTATCCGACTTATGGCACTTCATGATCTGCCGGTGCAGTATATGTAACACCCCAATGTGCGAGGTGAAATTACAAGCGGCGCGGGTTTCAGTGCTTGCGCTTAAGCCTGCGCCGTTTATGTAATCCTGCCCATAGTTTTCAACTTTTCTTCTGTGGGGTACCCACAAATGATTTTTTTCCCAGCAGACAAAGCATTTTTAAAAAATAAATTAAGTTTGCAAAATATCATTACATGGTGAAAAAAAAAAAAAAAAAACATTACATTTTAATGTTATTTTTCAATGTCTACATAGTAAATAGCAACACTGGAGTAACTATTTCCAAAATATTTAAAAACCCACTTTTTCATGGCCCATGTTTAACATCAGCTTATCTTCCCAACCAAAGTTTTGGATTTTATATCTGTGTTGTTCAATAAAAAAAAATAAAGATCAGGGCCTCGATCCGATATGCAAATTTTGCGCTGGTTTGGTATCACATATACGGCGTAACCTAGAAGTTACGCTCGTATATTTCTGCCTTTGGCCGTAGTTTTTTGGCCCATAGACAGGTATACCAAACCAGCGCAGTTTGGTATCCAATATACAGCGTAAGGACTTACGTGGTGAAAATGGAGAAATCTTACTCCATTTTCACCTCGCCACAAATTGCAGGCGTAGTAAGCCTTACGCTGTCTATTGGAGCCCCGTAACTCCCCGTAACTGCAAAATAAAACCTAACACCTAACGCATGCGCAATGTCTATATACCTGTCAACCGCGATCCCCCACTGCAATCCCTAATAAAGTATTTAACCCCTAAACCGCCGCTCCCGGACCCCACCTCCACCTACATTAAATGTATAACCCCATAATGTGAGCCCCTACACCGCCGTCATCTACATTACCTACCCCCTAATGTGAGCCCCTACCCCGCCGCCATCTACATTAAAGGGACACTGTACCCAAATTTTTTCTTTTGTAATTCAGAAAGAGCATGCAATTTTAAGCAAATTTCTAATTTACTCCTATTATCAATTTTTCTTCGTTCTCTTGCTATCATTATTTGAAAAAGAAGGCATCTAAGCTTTTTTTTGGTTTCAGTACTCTGGACAGCACATTTTTATTGGTGGATGAATTTATCCACCAATCAGCAAGGACAACCCAGGTTGTTCACCAAAAATGGGCCGGCATCTAAACTTACATTCTTGCATTTCAAATAAAGATACCAAGAGAATGAAGAAAATTTGATAATAGGAGTAAATTAGAAAGTTGCTTAAAATTTCATGCTCAATGTGAATCACGAAAGAAAATTTTTGGGTACAGTGTCCATTTAACTACCCCCTAATGTGAGCCCCTTACACCGCCGCCACCTACATTAACTACCCCCTAATGTGAGCTCCTACCCTGCCGCCAGCTATATTAAAATTATTAACCCCTAATCTAATCCCACTATACCGCCGCCACCTATATTAAATTATTAACCCCTAATCTAATCCCACTATACCGCCGCCACCTATATTAAATTATTAACCCCTAATTTAATCCCCCTACACCGTCGCCACCTATATTAAATTATTAACCCCTAATCTAATCCTCCTATACCGCCGCCACCTATATTAAATTAATTAACCCCTAATCTAATCCCCCTATACCGCCGCCACCTATATTAAATTAATTAACCCCTAATCTAATCCCCCTACACCGCCGCCACCTATATTAAAGGGACATGAAACCCACATTTTTTCTTTCATGATTTAGAAAGAGAATGCAGCTTTAAACATCTTTCTAATTTACTTCTATTATCTAATTTGTTTTATTCCCTTGATATTCTTTGCTGAAAAGCATATCTAGATATGCTCAGTAGCTGCTGATTGGTTGCTGCACATAGAAGCCTTGTGTGATTGGCTCACCATGTGCATTGCTTTTTCTTCAACTAAGGATATCTAAAAAATGAAGCAAAATAAATAATAGAAGTAAATTGTAATGTGGTTTAAATTTGTATGTTCTATCTGAATCATGAAAGAAAGATTTTGGGTTTAGTGGCCCTTTAAATTAATTAACCCCTAAAATACTAAACTATCCCTACCACTAAACCTAAGTCTAACCCTACAAATAGCCCTGAAAAGGGCTTTTTGCGTGGCATTACCCCAAAGTAAACAGCTCTATTGCCAGCCCTTAAAAGGGCTATTTGTGGGGCTTTGCCCCAAAGTAATCAGCTCTTTTACCAGCCCTTAAAAGGGCTTTTTGCGGGGCATTGTCACAAAGTAATCAGCTCTTTTGCCTATAATCTAAATCCCCCTATATCGCCGCCACCTATAATAAATGTATTACCCCCTAATCTAATCCCCCTATACCGCTGCCACCTATATTAACTATATTAACCCTAATGCTGGTTATCAGATTGAGCTCGCATTCTATTGGCTGTTCTGATCAGCCAATAGAATGCAAGATCAATCTGATTAGCTGATTGGATCAGCCAATTGGATTGAACTTGAATCTTATTGGCTGATTCAATCAGCCAATCAGATTTTTCCTACCTTAATTCGGATTGGCTGATAGAATCCTATCAGCCAATCGGAATTCGAGGGATGCCATCTTGGATGACGTCATTTAAAGGAACCTTCATTCGGACTTAGGACGTCGGAAGAAGAGGATGGATCCGCGTCCACTGCTTCAAGATGGTCCCGCTCCTCGCCGGATGGAAGAAGATAGAAGATGCCACTTGGATGAAGATGTTTGCCGGTCCGGATCTCCTTTTCTTGCCGGATAGGATGAAGACTTCGGAGCCTCTTCTGGACCTCTTCTTGCCAGATAGGAGGAAGACTTCGGACCCTCTTCTGGACGGATCGGTGATACCCGGCGTGGTGAAGACAAGGTAGGAAGATCTTCAGGGGCTTAGTGTTAGGTTTTTTAAGGGGAGTTTGGGTTAGATTAGGGGTATGTGGGTGGTGGGTTGTAATGTTGGGGGGGGGTATTGTATGTTTATTTAAATGCAAAAGAGCTGTTTTCTTTGGGGCATTCCCCGCAAAAGGCCCTTTTAAGGGCTGGTAAGGTAAAAGAGCTGTTACATTTTTATTTTAGAATAGGGTAGGGCATTTTTTTATTTTGGGGGGCTTTGTTATTTTTTTAGGGGGCTTAGAGTAGGTGTAATTAGTTAAAAATTCTTGTAATCTTTTTTTATTTTTTGTAATTTAGTGTTTGTTTGTTTTTGTAATTTAGTGGTGTTTTTTTGTAATTTAGTTTAGTTGATTTAATTGTAGATAATTGTAGGTAGTTTATTTAATTAATTTATTGATAGTGTAGTGTTAGGTTTAATTGTAACTTAGGTTAGGATTTATTTTACAGGTAATTTTGTAATTATTTTAACTAGGTAACTATTAAATAGTTCTTAAATATTTAATAGCTATTGTACCTAGTTAAAATAAATACAAAGTTGCCTGTAAAATAAATATAAATCCTAAAATAGCTACAATATAATTATTATTTATATTGTAGCTATATTAGGGTTTATTTTACAGGTAAGTATTTTGCTTTAAATAGGATTAATTTATTTAATAAGAATTATTTTATTTCGTTAGGGTTAGGTGTTAGGGTTAGAGTTAGACTTAGCTTTAGGGGTTAATACATTTATTAGAGTAGCGGTGAGGTCTGGTCGGCAGATTAGGGGTTAATAATTGTAGGTAGGAGGCGGCGACGTTGGGGGCGGCAGATTAGTGGTTAATAAATATAATATAGGGGTCGGCGGTGTTAGGGGCAGCAGATTAGGGTACATAGGGATAACGTAGGTTGCGGCGGTGTACGGAGCGGCAGATTAGGGGTTAAAAATATAATGCAGGGGTCAGCGATAGTGGGGGCGGCAGATTAGGGGTTAATAAGTGTAAGGCTAGGGGTGTTTAGACTCGGGGTACATGTTAGGGTGTTAGGTGCATACTTAGGAAGTGTTTCCCCATAGGAAACAATGGGGCTGCGTTAGGAGCTGAACGCTTCTTTTTTGCAGGTGTTAGGTTTTTTTTCATCTCAAACTGCCCCATTGTTTCCTATGGGGGAATCATGCACGAGCACGTTTTTGAAGCTGGCCGCGTCCGTAAGCACCGCTGGTATTGAGAGTTGCAGTGGCGGTAAATGTGCCTGTACGCTCCCTTTTTTGGAGCCTAATGCAGCCCTTCTGAGAACTCTCAATACCAGCGTTGTTTAAAAGGTGCGAGGGAAAAAAAGCATGCGTAGCTAACGCACCCCTTTGGCCGCAGAACTCTAAATCTAGGCGCAAATTCTTATTAAAATAAATCTAATTAATATTAATATTATTAATTAAAATATTCCTATTTAAATCTAAATACTTACCTATAAAATAAACCCTAAGATAGCTACAATATAATTAATAATTACATTGTAGCTATTTTAGGTTTTATATTTATTTTACAGGTAACTTGGTATTTATTTTAACTAGGTACAATAGCTATTAAATAGTTAATAACTATTTAATAGCTACCTTGTTAAAATAATGACCAATTTATCTGTAAAATAAATCCTAACCTAAGTTACAAATACACCTACACTATCAATAAATTAAATAAACTACAAATATCTAAACTAAAATACAATTAAATAAACTAAACTAAATTACAAAAAAACCAAACACTAAATTACAAAAAATAAAAAAAAAGATTACAAGAATTTTAAGCTAATTACACCTATTCTAAGCCCCCTAATAAAATAATAAAGCCCCCAAAATAAAAAAAATGCCCTACCCTATTCTAAATTAAAAAATAACCAGCTCTTTTACCAGCCCATAAAAGGGCTTTTTGCAGGGCATGCCCCAAAGTAATCAGCTCTTTTGTCTGTAAAAAAACACAATACCACCCCCCAACATTAAAACCCACCACCCACATACCCCTACTCTAAACCCACCCAATCCCCCCTTAAAAAACCTAACACTAAGCCCCAGAAGATCTCCCTACCTTGAGTCGCCTTCACCCAGCCGGGAGCGAATTCTTCATCCAATCCGGGCAATGTCTTCATCCAAGCGGCAAAGAAGAAGTCTTCCATCCGGCGATGTCTTCATCCAAGTGTCAAAGAAGAAGTCTTCCATCCGGCGATGTCTTCATCCAAGCGGCAAAGAAGAAGTCTTCCATCCCGGCGATGTCTTCATCCAAGCGGCAAAGAAGAAGTCTTCCATCCCAGCGATGTTTTCATCCAAGCGTCAAAGAAGAGGTCCACCACCGGGGTGAAGTTTTTCTCCAAGCGGCATCTTCAATCTTCTTTTTTCGGACCTCCGACGCGGAACATCCATCTGGCCCGACGACTGAAAGACGAATGAAGTTTCCTTTAAATGACGTCATCCAAGATAGTGTCCGTCGAAATCAGCCAATCAGATTGAGCTCGCATTCTATTGGCTGTTCCGATCAGCCAATAGAATGCGAGCTCAATCTGATTGGCTGATTGGATCAGAGAATCGGATTTAACTTGAATCTGTTTGGCTTATTGAATCATCCAATCAGATTTTCTTACCTTAATTCCGATTGGCTGATAGAATCCTATCAGCCAATCGGAATTTGACAGACGCCATCTTGGATGATGTCATTTAAAGGAAACTTCATTTGTCTTTCAGTCGTCGGGCCAGCTGGATGTTCCGCGTCGGAGGTCCGAAGAAAGAAGATTGAAGATGCCGCTTGGAGGAAAACTTCGCCCTGATGGAGTTCCTCTTCTTTGCCGCTTGGATGAAGACATCGCCGGGATGGAACACTTCTTCTTTGCCGCTTGGATGAAGACGTCGCCGGGATGGAAGACTTCTTCTTTGCCGCTTGGAAGAAGACATCGCCGGATGGAAGATTTCTTCTTTGCCGCTTCGATGAAGACATCACCCGGATTGGATGAAGAGTTCGGCCCGGCTGGGTGAAGACGACTCAAGGTAGGGAGATCTTCTGGGGCTTAGTGTTAGGTTTTATTAAGGGGGGTTTGGGTGGGTTTAGAGTAAGGGTATGTGGGTGGAGGTTTTTAATGTTGGGGGTGGTATTGTGGTTTTTTTTACAGGCAAAAGAGCTGATTACTTTGGGGCATGCCCCGCAAAAAGCCCTTTTAAGGGCTGGTAAAAGAGCTGGTTATTTTTTAATTTAGAATAGGGAAGGACATTTTTTATTTTGGGGCCTTTATTATTTTATTAGGGGGCTTAGAATAGGTGTAATTAGCTTAAAATTCTTGTAATCTTTTTTTAGTTTTTGTAATTTATTGTTTGTTTTTTTGTTATTTAGTTTAGTGTATTTAATTGTATTTTAGTTTAGATATCTGTAGTTTATTTAATTTATTGATAGTGTAGGTGTATTTGTAACTTAGGTTAGGATTTATTTTACAGATAAATTGGTCATTATTTTAACAAGGTAGCTATTAAATAGTTATTAACTATTTAATAGCTATTGTACCTAGTTAAAATAAATACCAAGTTACCTGTAAAATAAATATAAAACCTAAAATAGCTACAATGTAATTATTAATTATATTGTAGCTATCTTAGGGTTTATTTTATAGGTAAGTATTTAGATTTAAATAGGAATATTTTAATTAAAATATTAATATTAATTAGATTTATTTTAATAAGAATTTTGGTAGGGGTGTTAGAGTTAGATAGGGTTATTATACTTAATATATATATAATATAATAACTATATTAACTATATTAACCATAATATAATTAGCATTAATATATATAATATAATAACTATATTAACTATATTAACCCTAATATAATTAGGGTTAATATAGTTAATATAGGTGGCGACGGAGTAGGGGGATTAGATTAGGGGGTAATATAGTTAATATAAGTGGCGGTGGTGTAGGGGGATTAGAGTAGGGGGTAATACATGTATTATAGGTGGCAGAGGTATAGGGGGATTTAGATTATAGGCAAAAGAGCTGATTACTTTGTGACAATGCCCCGCAAAAAGCCCTTTTAACGGCTGGTAAAAGAGCTGATTACTTTGGGGCAAAGCCCTGCAAATAGCCCTTTTAAGGGCTGGTAATAGAGCTGTTTACTTTGGGGTAATGCCACGCAAAAAGCCCTTTTCAGGGCTATTTGTAGGGTTAGACTTAGGTTTAGTAGTAGGGATAGTTTAGTATTTTAGGGGTTAATTAATTTAATGTAGGTGGCGGCGGTATAGGGGGATTAGATTAGGGGTTAATTAATGTAATATAGCTTGCGGCGGTGTAGGGGGATTAGATTAGGGGTTAATGTATTTAATATAGCTGGCGGCGGTATAGGGGGATTAAATTAGGGGTTAATAATTTTAATATAGCTGGCAGCAGGGTAGGGGGATTAGATTAGGGGTTAAAATTTTTAACAAAGCTGGCGGCGGGGTAGGAGCTCACATTAGGGGTAGTTAATGTAGGTGGCGATGGTGTAAGGAGCTCACATTAGGGGGTAGTTAATGTAGGTGTAGGTAACTTTTTTAGGTGCGGCGGGGTCTGGGAGCGGCGGTTTAGGGGTTAATACATTTTTTATTATTAGGAGAGTGATGGGGGATAGCGGATAGAGGGGTATACATGTCGGGCTATGTTTGGGAGGCGTGTTAGACAGTACGGGAGATTTAATAACTTAGTCAAGTTTTGTAGGCGCCAGCAGTTTCTAAAGTGCCATAAGTCACTGGCGACTCCAGAAATTTGTACTTACGCAGATTTCTGGACATCACTGGTTTATCCGACTTACGGCACTTTAGCAATTGCCGGCGGGGTATATTGGATAGCTCGAGTTGCGAGCTGAAACTACAGGCGGCGGGGGTTCCTTTGCTTGCGCTGCAAACTACGATCTATATCGGATCGTGCCCCATTAATTAAAAGGCCCAGATTACAAGTTGAGCACTACTGACAGGGAAGGGTGTGATATACATACTGCGGGCCTGTGCTAAGAATATCATACAGTCAAATATTACAAGTCCATGGTACAAAATCATTTTTCTTTTACCACTCCTCCCTATACTTTAATTAGATGTTGCAGCCATGCTAAACATTGCTCAGATTACAAGTGGTTAGTAATGAGTTACGCTTGAAAACAACGCATTACAGCACTAAAAATGTTAGCGTGTAGTAGTGTAGTGGTTTTCACTCAGAAGGAGTAAAAGAGATGCCATTCTTGTCTATTTACTTGAAGCTTGAAAGGAATACGAGGAGCACGGAGTCAAATGCAAGCAAGTAAATTTATTGGAAAACACTATTTACAGGTAAGCGTAAGGGGACACATTCCCCGGGGTAAATACAGGTAAAGAAAATAGTCAGGCTGTCAAACACTAGGCTGACGCATTTCGGCTTCCGCTACGGAGGATTAGAGGTATGTGCAAGGATTCATATTGGTAACTGTGCCTGTTTTGGAAGTTAACCTAGTACAATTTACCAGTGGTCTAATTCCTCCACTATATCGCACTAGGAGAGGAGAGAGGGATATCTCCCCAGTGCCTGGACTGTGCTTCATAATATATTAAGTTTCCCACTTTGTTTTTTTTCTGTGGAGTTCTGCAGTGACTCCTTATACACCGCTTTATAGTGTATACTCACTTATTACACCATATATTTTTTTCCCTCATACTATTCTTGTGTATTTACCTCACTGATATGAGGTATTTAACAGAGCAGATCAAATTGAAGCCTTCATTTCCTGTTATTGAAGTTAACTATCAGGCAAAATGCTGTGGACCAAAGCCTACCCCAGATGTTGTCACAATATAATGTGAAAGAGAACAAAGGAGCAATGTTGGATAAGTGCTCCCTTGCTATACAAAGGCAAATGGATTCTGCCCCCTGGTTGCGGCTCCTGCTGTCTAAGCTGACAGTCGGGACCAAAATATGCGCCTCTGTGCTGGATGTAGTTACTACGTCAACGCAGCAAGCTGGACAAAGTACTGTGTGATGTAGTACCAATGTCCATATGGTGCAAGATCAATAAAGTTTCTACAAGAAGCATTTTTGCTTATTGTTTATATTTACTTGTAATAAAAACTGAGATGCAGTAATGTACATGCAAAGTTTTATTATAATATTCCTTTATATTTAGAGATAAGAAACTTCAACCTATGGGGACCTATAACTTGCAAACAAATCAAGCTTTCATAGGACAGAGCACTATTTAAACACATTAAAATATCTTTAGTATGAAAACGTTAAGTTAAAGTTGCTTACTTTTGAAATGAACAGGAGATGCAAGCTTGTGCACAACTTATTCGGACTGTAACATTGCTCACTAGTTAAAGGGACACTGTAGCCAAAAAATTTCTTTCGTGATTCAGATTGAGCATGAAATTTTAAGCAACTTTCTAATTTACTCCTATTATCACATTTTCTTCTTTCTCTTGGTATCTTTATTTGAAATGCAAGAATGTAAGTTTAGATGCTGGCCCATTTTTGGTGAACAACCTGGGTTGTCCTTGCTGATTGGTGGATAAATTCATCCACCAATAAAAAAGTGCTGTCCAGAGTACTGAAACCAAAAAAAAGCTTAGATGCCTTCTTTTTCAAATAATGATAGCAAGAGAATGAAGAAAAATTGATAATAGGAGTAAATTAGAAAGTTGCTTAAAATTGCATGCTCTTTTTGAATTACAAAATATTTTTTTGGGTAAAGTGTCCCTTTAAAGGGACAGTGTACTCCAGAATTATTATTGTTTAAAAAGATATATAATCCCTTTGTTACCCATTCCCCAATTTTGCACAACAAGCACTGTTATATTAATACAAGTTTTATGTCTGTGATTACCTTATATCTCAGCCTCTGCAGACTGACCTCTTATTTCAATTCTTTTGACAGACTTGTATTTTAGTCAATCAGTGTTAACTAAATAAATCCACTGGAATGAGCACTGTGTTGTCTATGTGGCACACATGAACTAGCATGGTCTAGCTGTTAATACTGTAAAAATGCACTGAGATAAGAGGCAGCCTTCAAGAGCATAGAAATTAGCATACAAGCCTACCTAGGTTTAGCTTTCAACAAAGAATATTAAAAGAACAAAGCAAGTTTGATGATAAAACCAAATTGGAAAGTTGTTTAAAATGGCATGCTCTGGGGAGATCCGGTGGGAGGAGTTCAGGTGCAAGGTCAGGTAGACACCTGCTCCACATTTACCTAACAAGCTACTTGCAGCGGGAGAACGTGCCTAACACCCAAGACCTTGGGCGGCTGTTAAAACAATTTTCACCCGTTTCCCGGACCTCCTAACAGTGCTAAGACACCGCACTGAGGACATTCATGTATAATGGTCGGATTATGTGTCTTACTCTAGAGACAATACTACCTAAAGCTATGGACATTGAAAAGTTTTACCCTTGAAAAAAAAAAAGGGGAAACGTAACCTGAAAGATTAAACAATCTAAGCGGGGGTGCAGTGAGGAGCAGGCTATACCTAAACATACTGACTACCAGACTACTAGCCCTCTCATTTGTGCACTGACTCCAGCGAACCTGTGATAGCAGAAGAAGATGCGGCCCTACAAATTTGGCTTTCTACTATATCCCTGCTTGACTCACCCGAATAACATCAAGACGCCGCTGGGTGTCAGGAGCTGATCCGCCGTAGTTGGCAGGGGGCATACTGGAGCAGGCAAGTGTCAGTAGCACCTGAGAGATGTGGTGACCAGGTGTTCCCTGATTTTCCGGTGCTGGCTGCACCCCGCTTCCTTGGCGGCGGGGTCCGGTGAGGCAAGGTGGAGTAGCTGAGGCACTCAGCCGCAACTTGGCCGAAGATACGGCTTCACATGAACAACCCCCCGGCGTGACCATCCTTGGGCAGCGGAAAGAGGCTGCAGATACCGAGACCTGAACGTTTCTTCCTGGGGGCAATTCAGAATCCTGTCCGGATCATTAACACAGTATCATCTATGTGCCGCAGAGAGCTATAGGTGAAGGGGCTCCAACTACGGCTTGTTTGTTTGATCCTGAAGGTGGAAGGTTGGAAGCCTGATTATCTCGCCTTTCTTTTCCAACACCGGGGTTCCTCCCCCCACCGATGCTGCGAGGGGGGCCTCCGGATCTACAGCTTCGGTAGTGACTTATTTTCCTTGAGCCAAAGAGTCAACACATCAGATCCCCACGGACAGGGGCCAGGTACTTTTTCATATAAAAAGGGGAGTTTTTTCTTTTGTTACATAAAATTATTGATTATATTTTTTGGACTTCCCTACAAAAATCCTCTTTGGTTTTCTGATACAGATAGAAAAGGGGACAGGAAGGAAAGAGAAGGAGCAAGAGGAGAAAATCAGACATATGTACCAACTAGCTACAATATGTCTATTTAAGAACTGTTAATGGAAATTATACAAGCTTGCATAATCACTAATCTATGTCTCAGTCTGTTAATGTAGGTAGCCTTAGTCTGTGATCAGAATGTATAAGATTTGCTAAAAGGCTCTTGAATGGTGTTGTTATATTGGGGATACCCTGTCTGTTTTTTCCATTCTTACAAAAATAAGTTAGCAAACCCCTTTAAAAGCTAGACATAAGATACACCTGAACAAAGGTAAATGTAACCTATAGACAAAGCTGAGTTGGGAACTTTTATTTCTGCTTGGCATTACCATCTGAAGGTAATAATCCCAATCTGTCTTTTCTATGGAATATTACTATTTAAAAGGAAAAGGTTCTGATAAAAATTACTACTCACGCTCCTGGTTGCGTACAAAAAGCAGCCATAAAAGAATCAGTAACCAAAATTTCCTTTGAACTCAAAAGAGACATTCAAAGAAGAAGGAAAAGGAGAACATTCCTTTTTTTTTATTACTATCATTGCTTATTGCTAAAGGGGTACCTTGTGCTATATTGGTGCAGTATATTGTGGCTAGTGTCTGATATTTAAAACCTGCTGAAACACACTTCACTCTCTCTTTTTCCCTGTTTTTTTTTTTGCTAATTCAGCAAGATCTGTTTAATCTTTGTCTTTAGCCTTAAATGATATAAAGAGAAATGAGCTAGGTATAAAATAAGCTGTATGTTATCTGGCGGAAAACATAAATAAGCTCTAAAAAAAGAAAGCTGGGTTTATTCACTGAATTATTGATAAAAAATCAGGCTATAAATAAACTCAGAACCTTATATTATTAAAACAGAGGGGAAGCTATTTGTTGAGTAGGAAAACTCTGATGTTATGCTTATATTTCTTGTTTTTTTTTACTGTTTGTTCCTCCCTCTTGTGTTTACACAAAATTGTTTCTTGAGGAAAAAGTTAATGTTACTTACTTAGTAGGATTTTTATACGCTATGTAATCTGTAAAAGGTCTTAAAAATAGAACAAGGGTAATATATACTCGGGGTTGACCAGTGAATCAATAACACAATCCCCAACCTTCTAACTGATAGGAGCTAGGTACTCTGAGATACTACTAAGAAATAAAAAAATACTATTAATATCAAATTACAGAAAGTAGGACAATACAATAGTCTAGGAGTTTAATTAATTTTGTCTGACCATTCGCTGTTGTAAGGGGGAAAGAAGGAAAAACACCTCACTGGAATTCCCATCACCTCTATAATCACTATTCACACATTTTTTTTTTCTCCTTCCTAAATTCAACTAGGAACACTTTTTCACTTTTCCCTTGTCACTCCCCCTTTTTCTCTTCCCCCATAAGCACCGATTATCACTCACTACTAAGATTAAATTCTTAGTTGTGCCATTCACTATCTCACATCACACTCTCACTTGATTCACTCCCCCCCCTTTTTTTTTTTTTCTCACTTCTCCTTCACAACTTATTATAAAATCTCACAAAGCACTCCCTAAACACATGGATAAGTATTTCCACAATCACCCGAAAAATTCCCCCCCAACAATGGCAGGAAGACAAAGGGACAAAAAAAAATAAAGCAAGCTATGAAACTTCAATTGAAGTACAGACACCTTGCACAAATCTATCCGTAGGCGAGTCATTAGACATTCAAATTATTGTAAGTAGGATCTCTGATGCTTTAGCCCCTAAATTTGAGGCCTTAAAAATAGAGATTAAGCAAGATATAGCATCCTTGACAAATGAAGTGAAACAATTCTCGCATAGACTCTCCGAAGCGGAGCAAAGGATCTCAAATCTAGAGGACACCAATATGACGTACAAAAATAATCTTGAGGTCTTAAATTTAACAGTCTCTAAAATGCAAAGTTAATTAGAAGACCTAGAAAACAGATCCCGAAGGAATAATCTGAGAATCATTGGAGTCCCCGAGGAAAAACAATTTGAGAATCTAGACAAATTTCTCACAGAGACACTACCCAATTTACTGCAATTTCCAGACTCTTTTCCAAAGATTACAATTGAAAGGGCCCATAGGATAGGCACACCTTTATTAAGTAAAGACATCCCGAGACCAAGGCCCATAATTGCTAAAGTTTTGAACTTTCAGCATAAAGTGGCAATCCTCCAAGCTTTTTGTAAGCATCAACCTATTTTATTAGGCGATGCAAAAATTCTTATCTTTCAAGACTACTCAGTAGAAGTAGCATCTAAAAGAAGGGAGATTGCCCCAATATGCTTGAGGTTCATAAACCAAGGCATACGAGCAACCCTACTATACCCAGCAAAATTAAAAATACAAAGGGAGGGAATTACCTCTTATTTTGACTCACCACAGGATGCAGCTAAATTCTTTGAGGAGATATTCCCCTCTGGAAAAGGCTAAGAAATAAGTTCTACAAGCCAGATAGGACGGATACTATAAGTATCATACAGTGACTAGAGTAATACAAAAAATAGAGCAAAGGGGAAGCTGGGTTAAACTTCCCCTAGCAGATTGCTTGGATAGGGACAATGTTTTATGTTTAAGTGTGACCTTGTGTTTTTTTTTTTTTTTTGTTTTTTTTTTTTTCTTTTTCTTCTTTTTTCTCCAATATTATTTTAGCATTTTTAAACCCATATGGCTATGGATAATAAATTCAAATTAATTTCCTGGAATATAGGAGGCCTAACCTCCCCCATTAAACGAAAGGCAATATTAACTTTTTTGAAGAAGAATTATGCTGATTTGGCCTTCCTTCAAGAAACTCACTTAAAAGCCGAAGAAGTGCTTAAATTAAAAGCCTCATGGGTAAAATAAGTTATATTCTCTGCCTCCACCAATAGAAAGAGCGGGGTGGCTATCCTCCTGGGAAAAAAATTATGCTATGAGATTATACAGGTAGATACGGATCAAGAAGGAAGGTACATTATTGCAAAGATGAAAATTAACAAAATCCTTTATACATTCTGCAATGTTTATGCCCCAAACATTTTTAATTCGTCCTTTTGGGACGCTCTTCAAAACAGGCTTATGTTATGTGCAGCAGGATACCTAGTCATTGGTGGCGACTTTAGCATGGCCCCAAAGTATCCGTTGGACAGACTTAGGCAAAACTCCCACATTATAAAAACCAAAAGAGACAATCTCGAAACAAAGCTGTTCAACAAAATCTCACATAATTTGAGGGTTACTGACATCTGGAGATTGAAAAATCCAGAGGCCAGAGACTTTACTTGTCACTCAAGGGCTCATAAATCGCTATCACGCATAGATCTGTTTCTGCTAGATGACAGGCTTGCTAATTCCAATATAACGGCAGAAATCTTTCCCATCACTATTTCGGACCATGCGCCCATCTCTTTATATTTTCGGCCAAGTCCTAATCCTCCAAGGAATATGGGCTTTCGGTTTCCCCGGCATCTAGCTACAGATAACAAGTTTATTCATACTTCTTAATCATGAGCATACCACCAAACCTGCCATTTTCTGGGAGACAGCTAAGGCGGTCTTGCGAGGTGAGATCCTAGCATACAACATAGCAAGAACAAAGAAACTCAAGGTAAGAGAAATAGAAGTAATGAAATCAGTCATAAATACTTATAATCAGTATATTCTACGGAAATCACCTGAGAACTGGTTGAAGTACACAACTGCTTTACGAGAAAGAGACTCACTCCTCCTTTATCAGTCATCTCAGAGAGATCTAAAGATGCAGGCAAAACTGTATCGTTTTGGGAGTAAAACTGGGAAGCTCCTGGCGAACCTGGTTAAGCACGATAGGGCCCCTTCACTAATTAGTTCACTACGTCATGAAGGCAATACTTATAAGACAGCTGAAGAAATTATCGATATCTTCACTGAATATTTTAAATCTATATATGCACATAAGACCTCTGACCTTAAACAAAGGGAGGAATTTTGGGAGAAAATCCAATACCCAAGGCTAACCTCCCAAATGTTGGATCAGATCTGTGCCCCAATAACAGAGTCTGAAGTCTCTGCTTCAATAAAGAAACTCTCTCTTAATAAAACCCCGGGACCAGACGCCCTTCCAAATGAGTTCTATAAGATCCTAATGCCCGAAATAATACCTCATCTAACGTCACTATTTAATGACCTCTACATCAAAGGCAACACCCCCTCCCCTGACTTTGTGGCTTCATTCACCTCCCTTATTCTTAAACAGGGTAAAGACCCAGCTGAAAAAGAGTCTTATAGACCAATTGCCCTTCTTAACACCGATTACAAACTTTTGTCATCAATACTTGCACATAGGCTTCAATCTCATTTGCCCAGTATTATTCACCTGGACCAAGCTGGTTTCTTAAAGAAACGTAATTCCTCAGCTAAAATAAGGGAGGTGTTCCTTGTTGTAGATTATTTTAAATCAGGCGAGGGCCAGCGAGAGGGGGTTAGAGAGGGCACTCCTGACCTGGCAATTATATCAATAGATGCAGGCAAGGCATTCGACTCGGTCTACCATGACCATATAGCATTTACTTTACAACAATTTGGTTTGACAGGTCACTTTTTGACTTTTTTTTATAATTTATACAAGAACGCTTATACGAGAATAATAGTGAACGGGTCTCCCACTCAGGCCATAAAACTAGAAAAAGGCACGAGGCAGGGCTGCCCTCTCTCGCCGCTTTTGTTTGATCTAGCCATTGAGCCCCTTGCTAATCAAGTTCGCCAGCAGATCGAAGGGATCAAGATTAGAAGAAAAACCTTGCAAATTGCACTTTATGCTGATGACGTGTTAATATATATGTCAAACACTCAAAGTAATATTCCCAAACTTCTTTCGATAATTGAAAAATTCGGATCTTTCTCAGGCTACTCCGTCAACTCTGCAAAATCAGAACTCCTTTGGATTAAACAACCTCAAAAATTACCTATATCTATTCCTTTCAAAATTGTTCAGGACTCTTTTAAATATTTAGGTATCTGGATCTCGGACAATCCACACAATTGGTACTCATTGAACATACTCCCGGTGCTGGCTAATGTTAAAGAAGTGCTAAAAAACTGGCAGAATCTTCCACTGTCAATGTTGGGTCGTATAGCTTTGTATAAAATGTCCCTTCTCCCTAAAATTCTCTATGTTTTCCAGAATACTTCCTTACTTCTTAAAACAAAAGACATCACTGCATTCAATACTGCTTCACGAGTATTCATTTGGCAGAAGAGAAAACCGAGAATTTCATTAACTAAACTAACCCTACCGAGAGAGTACGGAGGACTGTCTCTTCCTGATCTCCGACTCTATAATCAAGTATTCCTGGCACGAATTACGGCAGATTGGTTTACTAACAGTAATTACATTACTAATGGGGACTTAGAGAGTAATATGATTCACCCCTATTCATTGGTAGGATTGGCTCATTGCAACAGCAGCACAATTCCTACTGGAATAAAAAAGATGAGCTCCATTTATAATTCAATTTCCATTTGGAGAAGGATAGGATTGGCTCTTCATATAAACATTGAAGCCTCAAAACATCTCCCTATATTAAATAATCCTCAGTTTGTAGCAGGTATCCAGTCAGCTGTATTCTCCAAATGGGCATTACTTGGACTGGTAAGACTGGAACAGGTATTGGATTTTGAGAGGACATGTATTAAGTCCTTTGACTCTCTCAAGAAGGAGTTCGCTATTTCTAACAACGATTTCTTTGCATATTTGCAAGTGAGACATTTTGCTCTTAAGCAGGTCACTGACTATGGCTGGGAGTGGTCTATGGGAGATTTAGAAAAATGGTTGATAATATTTAAGAATGGGCTCACATCAATTTCATACATCTATCAAACTTTAACAGCTCTTAAAGGCCCTGGTGTTTTGGAGAAACTCTACCTTAAGTGGTCCTCCCTGCTTTGGCAGAACTCTTTGGATCCAGATCTTCTCACTTTCTCGATTCAGGAAACCTGTCGGGTTACTCTTTCAGCTACGTGGAGGGAGTCACATTTAAGACTTCTCCACATGACTTATTTCACTCCTAAGAAAGGCTTTAAATGTGGTAGTTTGGAGTTCAATAAATGCCCCAAATGTTTATTCCCATCTGCTGACCTGCTGCACATGATCTGGGACTGCCCAAAAATTCATAGTTTTTGGTTGAAGGTTCAATTTTGGCTTAATAGAATAGTCAAGGTACCTTCCTTCACATTCTCCCCCAGGAGGATAGTCTTCTTTTCCGATACTCCTACCCCACCATATCAGATTAGTAAAATTATAAGCATGGCTATCCTCGCGGTGAGATATTTGATTTTAAAGAAATGGAAGTTAAAAGCCACCCCGAGCTTAACCGAAGTAAAAAATTGCTTAAAAAAGCAGTGTATTATTGAACAACTGGATACCAACTTGCAAAAAGATCAAGACATAAAAAACTTTTTTCCAAATGGTCACAATTTATCAAAGCCCTCCCTGCTAATGAGATTGAATATATTATTTACTCTTTTAAAGATAGCGAATTAGTGTTATTAGGAGTATGGTAAAAGCTAAGCATCAGGGTTCCCGCCGGAAGCGAACATAATCTAACCTCCCCACGTTTTTCTTTCCCCCCCCCTTTTTTTTTTTTTTTTCTCTTCTTTCCCTTTTGTTTTCTTTCTGTTTGTGTTGTGTTTGTCGTTGTCGTTATGTGTGTGTCAGTTCCAGGGTCGGAAGATCTTTTTGTCCCCTGGCTGTAGCTGTGGCCCGTGTTATCTAAGGTTGAAATTCAATAGTACCACAGCTGTTTGTCTAAAAATCAGAAAAACTTTTTTGGTTTCCACTGATGGGTTAACTGGTTGAGAACTGGTTGTAGGTTTAGGGTATTAGGTTATGCTTGGTCAAAATTAGAGAGAGATCTATTTCGGCTTAAATATTCTTCCCTTTTTTTTTTTTTATGAATGGCCATTATTATGTATGTGTATAATTACATTGAAAGTTGGAACAATGCTTTATATTCTATTTTTTTTGGCTGTTTTTTTCATTTTCCTGATCCGAAAGAAAGAAAAGAACAAGGAATAATCCTGTTAGTTTTTCACTTCTCTTTTTGTGTTTGTGTATACTCCCCTATTATGTAACTACTGCCTTTATCCTCATCCTTTTTTTCTTTTTGTACCCCTAAATGGATTACCAATAAAAATTATAAAATAAAAAAAAAATGGCATGCTCTATCTGAATCATGAAAGTTGAATTTTGTCTAGACAGTCCCTATAATGAGGACACCATCTACAGCTCTATTGGTGATCATAGACAGACTCTTCAAGAGAATAATTAAAATATATAGATTACAAGTTGCACACTAGTGAAAGTGCGGGACCCAATTAGCGGTATCACTGGACCGTACAACTTGATATTACATGTCCATGGTAAATAATGGTAAATCACATTTACCTGAAAAAGGGTGACATTGCTCTAGTGAAACTGAAATTACAAGTTGAAAATTATAGGTTGAGCTTGAATGCAAGCGGAAATTGTGCTATAATATTTAGCGTGACTTAAGACCTGATAAAAAATGTTTTCACTAATCATATCATAACAATGATTAATATTGATAAAAAAGGTTTTTGAAGGTGATATTGTATATGACAGAGTGTTTTTTTTTAATCAAAGATTTTTATTGAGGTAATACAAGAAAAAGAAAGAACATGAACATAATATACAATTTGCATCACTTTGGTACATTTTGCATACAGGACATTATTTATCCATTGGGAAATGAAACCTTTACATAGAAGAGAATAAAGAAATCTTAAATCAGAGATTATATATGTATCTCACCAAAAGAACATAATAAATATAGGACATTGTATGCGAGTACAAAATCAAATACATATAATCAAGCATTACCTCTTTTTTCTTTTTGTTTCCTATATAAATACATAATAAAAAAGTAATAGATTTTAAACAACCCGGAAAACTTATACTTCTTATAGAATGAGATATTAATTATAAAATAAGTGTATTTATTATCTAAGAATTTACAAATTATAGGGAGTCATAACAAGTTGCTCCTACTAAATGCATGTAAGTGGAGGGCAAAGTGCCTCATTTTCTTTGTAAACAGAAAGCTAAGAGCAACTTATAACAGAACGATATCAATAGCGGATAAATACCGCTTATATGTCCACTTAACATAAGGGTGGAGAGTAGCTAAAGATGAGGGCGGGGGGAGGAGCCATAAGTTATGTTGGGTGAGCCCCTCTCCTGGGGAAATGTCAGCAATAGACGATGTGGGAAAAATGAGAAGGGGTATGACCCGCAGGCAACCAGTACCGGCGGGAAAGGAAAGACAGGGGCCCAGCAATAACAGATAAATTGTACAAGCCATAAAGTCACCGCAGAGAATATAATTTTCTTGAGAAAGAACGATAATAATGCTTACAGTGTAACTCTCATATATATCCTTAGTGTATATAAAATGGGAGTTATAAATAGGAGTGACATCACAACCAAGGAATAGTATAGACTGTCTCTTTAAGGCCCAGACTGGCATGATATTAGCTAGTATACATCACCTAAAAGTATATAACGATAATGGTACAAATATATACTGTGCAGGACAATTATCAGTATTCTCCTAGCGTGACAATAGGTAGAAAATTTTATATATTTAAAAAAAAAAACATTAAACCTTATAACATACCTGGGCATGTCACATTGTTTATGCTATAAACTCAGATACACATACACACACAGTTGGTGACAATTATCCCCTGCACATAGTTGTCATAATATCCATACAGAGACTCAACATTAAACTGCATGACACAGGAAGGTTTAAGCAGGGCGTAATTAGGCAGAAATTCTTTAAGTAATGCTCAGTCTTCTAGAGAATGATAATGAAGGTCTGTACCACGCTACTCTAGCTATAGGGAAAACACATTTTAAAGTAGGGAGATAATACTTAACTATGCCATAACAGGGGTACATAGAGCTATATTTTAAGGTGACTAATATATATACAGATTAAGTCTAAATCTATATTTGTCACATAATAAGCCTCTTCTTACCTGAACTCAATGCAAGTATGGCTTAGGGTAGTATTGATATAGTCTATAGAATGCTAGGTCTGGCAGAGAGTATGTAACTAGTCATTGAGGGTATATAGAGTGGTGTTCTGGTAAAATAACAGATCATGTATAGAACACAAGAGCTAACAGGGATCATGAGCTATATACATAATAGAGAGTATGTGAGAGTGGATCTATAAACTCATAAGCTTAATTCAACAGTAACAACACCATTTTAGCTAGGCATAGCTAACCAGGATATATATAGGCATATCTAGAGAAGGGGATATTATGAGTCTTGAGGGTTAATTATGAAAACAAATACTTCTGGCTTACACAGTCTTCAACCTCAGACATCAAGTCTCTATTTAGAGAGCAGCGTAATTCAAAACAGGGCATTATAACAACTTAACTGTCCAAGAGCTGGGAAATATTTAGAAGCATAGGTTCTAACATTATTAACATACAGAGTCAGGATCCACTGCAAAATGTGGAAGTGTCCCCAGATATAAGTAACAATGTTCAGCCAACACCAATTTTCCGGCTCCAGCAGGTCTGCAAATGGTGTCTTATCTCAAGCAGTTTCAGACCGCTAATGAACTTTAGATAAGGGCTGAGGCACATAGTGAGGGGATGTTCACGATAGTACATCTCTTGCTGGGTCCCAGTGAAACGGCAAGGCAACGATATATATTGCAACCGGCGCTGTGTGTCCTGAAGTGGTTGAGTACTTATGGAGATCAGACAGTTTTGATCATGCGGTGACATCTCTAGCGCTTGTAGGAATCTGCGATCTAGGAGAGTATGCTTTCGGTCTGAGACCTGCAGTGTCAGAGTGCCCATAGGTAAGTGAGCATGTATGCTAGGATGAGGTGCTGCATCGTCCAAGTGAGTTGTATAGGCCGCTTTCACTGCGTGTATCGCCGGGAAGGCTGAAGATGAGCAATGCTTCTCATAAGACGTAAGGTACTGCTTGGGGCCAGTAGGTTGTCGCACCGGGAGCACCCCCATAATCAGAAAAGACCTGTCCGGTGCCATGGGGATAATCGTGAAAGCTGTAGTGTAGTCATCTAGGAACGGATCACAGCAGGTTAATGGTATATCTCCTGTGTCTGTATCGCAAGTACTCAGTAGAGGAGGTTGGGGAAGCGTGGGTGGAACATCCCGATTTATTTCAGGCCGTAAGTCAACAAGCTCCTTGCAAGTTAGGATCTCACTGTCCGTTCCCTCTAGCGACGATCTTAGCGAGTCTGAGAGGTCTAGAAAGCAGCCTGTCATCTGCCGGTCCAGGTCTCGTAGGAGAGAGCACAATAGTTCACAGTCCTCTGCCATTTTGTGAGCAGCCAGTAATTCCTTGAAGAGACCATATCAGGGAGAAAAGGCCCAAATATCTTCCTCCAGAAAGAAGCCGTTTATCACCAAATTAGCCTCAGAAGCTGGTTCAGGCAAGTTGTCCTTAGATTGGGTACTAAATAGTAAATACCCACATATTAAATCCGATCTGCCTTTGTGGAAAATAAAGATTGTTTTTAATTTGGGCCTAAGAGCTAAAAAATTGCACATCTGGTTAGTTTGGCTGCTGGCTCCGCCCCCATGACAGAGTGTTTAACTGGAAAAGTCTCCAATGTGTGTATGTATCAGGGGCGTTTCTAGGTGCAGACAGACCGGGCAGTGGCCTGGGGCGCAATAGGGAGCAGTGGGGAGCACTTTAAAAAAAAAAAAAAAAGTGATTGTGTTAAAGTGGTAGTGCTTGCTTGCTTGATAAACTACTGGTATAGCAAAGGTTAAAATACACAGATCACAAGCATATACATTAAAAAATAAATTATATATATATAAAAGGAAGCTGTTATGTTAATTGACTGCATTGGATGTCAATCATACTAATGGAGCAACAAGATCACAAAGGGGGCGTGTTAAGACCGGATAACTACTTAGAGCTAAAACTGAAAGTAAAAAAGGAGACAAATCACCCTGAGAAAAGCAGTCTCCTATCTAACTGATCTGTGTCACTAAAGAGGTGATGTTTTATGCATATGACAAATTATTCATGGTCTTTACATAATGATATGTACATATTTTTTCGTTTTACTGAACTAATTGAAAAGGGTGCTTTATAAAAATTGGGTTTCCACATACTAAGGAACAGGTTTTCTGTTAAGGACTGTTAAATTAAAAAAATATATCTTTTTGACATTATGCCTTTTTTTTTTCATTTTTTTATTTACTTATTTACTTATGGTTAGATTTAGAGTTTGGTGTTAGCCGTCAAAACCAGCGTTAGGGGCTCCTAACGCTGGTTTTGGGCTACCGCTGGTATTTAGAGTCAGTCAGGAAAGGGTCTAACGCTGACTTTTCAGCCGCAACTTTTCCATACCGCAGATCCCCCTACGCCATTTGCGTATCCTATCTTTTCAATGGGATCTTTCTAATGCTGGTATTTAGAGTCTTGGCTGAAGTGAGCGTTAGAAATCTAACGACAAAACTCCAGACGCAGCAAAAAGCCAGGAGTTAAGAGCTTTCTGGGCTAACGCCGGTTCATAAAGCTCTTAACTACTGTGCTCTAAAGTACACTAACACCCATAAACTACCTATGTACCCCTAAACTGAAGCCCCCCCACACCGCCCCTAATCTGCCGACCGCACACCGCCGCAACCTACGTTATCCCTATGTACCCCTAATCTGCTGCCCCTAACACCGCCGACCCCTATATTATATTTATTAACCCCTAATCTGCCCCCCCAATGTCGCTGCTACCTACCTACAATTATTAACCCCTAATCTGCCGACCGGACCTCACCGCTACTATAATAAAGTTATTAACCCCTAATCCGCCTCACTCCCGCCTCAATAACCCTATAATAAATAGTATTAACCCCTAATCTGCCCTCCCTAACATCACCGACACCTAACTTCAGGTATTAACCCCTAATCTGCCGACCGGACCTCACCGCTACTCTATTAAATTTATTAACCCCTAAAGCTAAATCTAACCCTAACCCTAACACCCCCCTAAGTTAAATATAATTTAAATCTAACAAAATAAAATAAATCTTATTAAATAAATTATTCCTATTTAAAGCTAAATACTTACCTGTAAAATAAACCCTAATATAGCTACAATATAAATTATAATTATATTGTAGCTATTTTAGGGTTTATATTTATTTTACAGGCAACTTTGTATTTATTTTAACCAGGTACAATAGCTATTAAATAGTTAATAACTATTTAATAGCTACCTAGTTAAAATAATTACCAAATTACCTGTAAAATAAATCCTAACCTAAGTTACAATTAAACCTAACACTACATCATCAATAAATTAATTAAATAAATGACCTACGATTATCTACAATTAAACTTAACACTACACTATTATTAAATTAATTAAATAAATTACCTACAAATAAATACAATTAAATAAACTAACTAAAGTACAAAAAATAAAAAAAGCTAAGTTACAAAAAATAAAAAAATAATTTACAAACATAATAAGAATATTACAACAATTTTAAACTAATTACACCTACTCTAAGCCCCCTAATAAAATAACAAAGCCCCCCAAAATAAAAAAAAACGCCCTACCCTATTCTAAAATTAAAAAATTGAAAAGCTCTTTTACCTTACCAGCCCTTAAAAGGGCCTTTTGCGGGGCATGCCCCAAAGAAATCAGCTCTTTTGCCTGTAAAAAAAAACCACAATACCACCCCCCAACATTACAACCCACCACCCACATACCCCTAATCTAACCCAAACCCCCCTTAAATAAACCTAACACTAAGCCCCTGAAGATCTTCCTACCTTGTCTTCACCATGCCGGGTATTACCGATCGGTCCTCCAGAGGGTCCCGAAGTCTTCATCCTATCCGGCAAGAAGAAGTCCAGAAGAGGCTCCAAAGTCTTCATCCTATCCGGGCAGAAGAGGAGATCCGGACTGGCAAACATCTTCATCCAAGCAAAATCTTCTATCTTCATCCATCCGACGACGAGCGGCTCCATCTTCAAGACCTCCAATCAGCCAATCAGATTGAGCTTGCATTCTATTGGCTGATCGGAACAGCCAATAGAATGTGAGCTCAATCTGATTGGCTGATTGGATCAGCCAATCGGATTGAACTTGAATCTGATTGGCTGATTAGCTCTTGAGCGATAACCAAAAGGCTTTTTGTAGTGTTCTCCATAAAAATCTTTTGGAGAGTAAGTAAGCAAGGTTGAAATCAGGGCTGGACTTGGAATAAAAATCAGCCCTGGGAAAATATGGAAAAAAAGACCAGCCCTATTTTCCGTTGAGTTGGTAGAATGCACGTGCCCCATTTTTCTCAAAGGGGATTACTGGGATTTCCCAATATTTTTGTCAGAATTAAATTATATTACTTTGTATTAAATAAAAATGTCAGATTAATGTTATAATATAGCAACCCTACTTCCCAATAGCATCCATTAATCACCCCTTTAAATTGCAGCTTTCCAGCCCCAGATGATGCAGCCCACCGGGAAATCCCCTGGTATCCTGGTAGGCCAATCCAGCCCTGGTTGAAATATTTGAAGTTAGCATGTCTGAGTCTCTCTCGCTAACATTTACTTTCAACTTGTAATACCAGCACTAACTTGGCAGCGCTAATTTGTAATCTAGGTCATATTTTTTTTAACTCAGAAACATTTATCTTTAAAAAGCTAACTTTATTGATTAAAAACAGGGAAATGTATAGATTAAAAGATTAAAAAAGCAAATTGAAGTAGTTTAGGAAGTAACAGTCAAAGGTCTGATATTTTAGGACTTTCCTCTTCATAACACTGAAAATCTAAAAAAACCCAGACAATTTTAGCATTTTTCTTTGTATGCTATTTCATGTTTTAAAAAATTACATTTTTTGACCTAATTAAAATCCCCATTTCTGATATGATAAATCAATAAAAGAATAACTACAAGAAAATAAAAAAAAAGATAACTTCAATATATGGTTCATTTTATATCTAGAAAGACTTTTGAATGCATATACATTTTTACATTTCTAGTGACATTTGTTTTCTAGATATGTGTTCATACCTCCCAACATTTGAAAGTGCCAAAGAGGGACACTTTTCTTCTCGCTAATAGAGTTCCACCCCCCCCCCCGACACACATTTTTTCACGTCATTTACCATCTCACATAATGCTGCATTGTCTCAGAAAGAGTATTCTCAGAGGTTCTACCCTCTGCACCTGTTTAGTTAGATACAATGACAGGAGCTAAGCTTAGGCTTCCTATAAAAAAAATATTAGTTTCTCAAGTCACTGTTATTGCAAATTAGTTATCACCACAGAAAAAGGATGTTGTGATTAACATTATGCCATTTTTTTAAACTATCCCCTTGTATGACATTTATAGACAACACTAAAGGGTTGAAAAGGAACAGTAACATAAAAGTCAAATTTAACTTCGATAGAGCATGCTATTTTAAACAACTATTCAATTTGACCTATTTTGCCTTGTTCTGTTTGTATCCTTTGTTGAAAAGTATATATGCCTCTTGTCATTGGCTCAAATAATGCACTAGCTAGCTCTCAGGAGTGCATTACTACTCCTTCAAAAAAAGTATGCCAAGAAAATTTGATTAAAGAAGCAAATTGGAAAGTTGTTTACAATTGTATGCTCTGTCTGAATAATTAAAAAAAAACAAACAAAAAAAAAAACTTTTGAGTTTTATGTCCCTTTATTTTAACCCTTTGAGTGCTAATGACGGCTCTGAGCCATCACAGAGTTTCCCACTCTGGTGCTAATGACAGCTCAGAGCCGTCATTAGCACTCTCCCACCTTAAGGGAGATCTGGGGGCTCCCACCCGCTCCTACCCCGGTGATTGTACCTGTAGAGTGACAGGCATCGCCAGGGCTTCCCGTTTTGCGTGGTGACGTCACGCGCAATAACGTGATGACGTCACCGCGCAACTTTATTTATACTTAACAATGTTAAGTATAGGAGCAGGGGGCATGCTGCTTAGAAGCCTTATCTCAGGCATCTAAGCAGCTACAGACCCCCAAGACCCACCATTGGAAAGGTAATCGCCCAACCTTTCCAACAGTGTTGGGGGTCTGAAAAAAAAAAGTTAAACATTTTTTTGTTAAAAAAAAATAAAAAAATAATAAAAAAAAAAAACTTAAAAAAATCTTAGCACCCAGGTGGAAAAGTGCTTAGCACTCAAAGGGTTAAAACACTGATATAAGTACACCAAAACAGAAGCACATATTTAAACCTATGAATGCTTATGATATGAAGTGATTTAACCCATGAATGCCTACAACATGTATAATTTTAGGAATGTGGTAAGGAAAGCAAGAACAGCTGTGAGGCTATCATATATTTTAGGAGGAATTAGAAAAGCTGTTGTGCTGCTATGATCTTGTCACCTCTCCCTAGTAACCTTGCCAGGTTTAAGGCCATCTACTAGATATAAAAACCCATATTTAATATAGCACACTCATTTTATATACTGTACATACACAAGTTTATATGGCTTTGGTTTCAGACAATGGAAAAAATATAAAAAACAGAATTTATGCTTACCTGATAAATTACTTTCTCCAACGGTGTGTCCGGTCCACGGCGTCATCCTTACTTGTGGGATATTCTCTTCCCTAACAGGAAATGGCAAAGAGTCCCAGCAAAGCTGGTCACATGATCCCTCCTAGGCTCCGCCTACCCCAGTCATTCGACCGACGGACAGGAGGAAATATATATAGGAGAAATCATATGATACCGTGGTGACTGTAGTTAGAGAAAATAATTCATCAGACCTGATTAAAAAAACCAGGGCGGGCCGTGGACCGGACACACCGTTGGAGAAAGTAATTTATCAGGTAAGCATAAATTCTGTTTTCTCCAACATAGGTGTGTCCGGTCCACGGCGTCATCCTTACTTGTGGGAACCAATACCAAAGCTTTAGGACACGGATGAAGGGAGGGAGCAAATCAGGTCACCTAAATGGAAGGCACCACAGCTTGCAAAACCTTTCTCCCAAAAATAGCCTCCGAAGAAGCAAAAGTATCAAATTTGTAAAATTTGGCAAAAGTGTGCAGTGAAGACCAAGTTGCTGCCTTACATATCTGGTCAACAGAAGCCTCGTTCTTGAAGGCCCATGTGGAAGCCACAGCCCTAGTAGAGTGAGCTGTGATTCTTTCAGGAGGCTGCCGTCCGGCAGTCTCATAAGCCAATCGGATAATGCTTTTAAGCCAAAAGGAAAGAGAGGTAGAAGTCGCTTTTTGACCTCTCCTTTTACCAGAATAAACAACAAACAAGGAAGATGTTTGTCTGAAATCTTTAGTAGCCTCTAAATAGAATTTTAGAGCACGGACTACGTCCAAATTGTGTAACAAACGTTCCTTCTTTGAAACTGGATTCGGACACAAAGAAGGAACAACTATCTCCTGGTTAATATTTTTGTTAGAAACAACTTTAGGAAGAAAACCAGGCTTAGTACGCAAAACCACCTTATCTGCATGGAACACCAGATAAGGAGGAGAACACTGCAGAGCAGATAACTCTGAAACTCTTCTAGCAGAAGAAATTGCAACCAAAAACAAAACTTTCCAAGATAATAACTTAATATCTACGGAATGTAAGGGTTCAAACGGAACCCCTTGAAGAACTGAAAGAACTAGATTTAGACTCCAGGGAGGAGTCAAAGGTCTGTAAACAGGCTTGATCCTAACCAGAGCCTGAACAAATGCTTGAACATCTGGCACAGCTGCCAGTCTTTTGTGAAGTAAAACAGATAAAGCAGAGATCTGTCCCTTCAGAGAACTTGCAGATAATCCTTTCTCCAAACCTTCTTGTAGAAAGGATAGAATCTTAGGAATTTTTATCTTGTTCCATGGGAATCCTTTAGATTCACACCAATAGATATATTTTTTCCATATTTTATGGTAAATTTTTCTAGTTACAGGCTTTCTAGCCTGAATCAGAGTATCTATTACAGAATCTGAAAACCCACGCTTTGATAAAATCAAGCGTTCAATCTCCAAGCCGTCAGTTGGAGGGAAACCAGATTCGGATGTTCGAATGGACCTTGAACAAGAAGGTCCTGTCTCAAAGGTAGCTTCCATGGTGGAGCCGATGACATATTCACCAGGTCTGCATACCAAGTCCTGCGTGGCCACGCAGGAGCTATCAAGATTACCGAAGCCCTCTCCTGATTGATCCTGCCTACCAGCCTGGGAATGAGAGGAAACGGTGGGAATACATAAGCTAGGCTGAAGGTCCAAGGTGCTACTAGTGCATCTACTAGAGTCGCCTTGGGATCCCTGGATCTGGACCCGTAGCAAGGAACCTTGAAGTTCTGACGAGACGCCATCAGATCCATGTCTGGAATGCCCCATAATTGAGTTATTTGGGCAAAGATTTCTGGATGGAGTTCCCACTCCCCCGGATGGAATGTCTGACGACTCAGAAAATCCGCTTCCCAATTTTCCACTCCTAGGATGTGGATTGCAGACAGGTGGCAGGAGTGATCCTCCGCCCATTGAATTATTTTGGTCACTTCTTCCATCGCCAGGGAACTCCTTGTTCCCCCCTGATGATTGATATATGCAACAGTTGTCATGTTGTCTGATTGAAACCTTATGAATTTGGCCTTTGCTAGTTGAGGCCAAGCTTTGAGAGCATTGAATATCGCTCTCAGTTCCAGAATGTTTATCGGGAGAAGAGATTCTTCCCGAGACCATAGACCCTGAGCTTTCAGGGGTTCCCAGACCGCACCCCAGCCCACCAGGCTGGCGTCGGTTGTGACAATGACCCACTCTGGTCTGCGGAAGCTCATTCCCTGTGACAGATTGTCCAGGGTCAGCCACCAACGGAGTGAATCTCTGGTCTTTTGATCTACTTGAATCGTCGGAGACAAGTCTGTATAATCCCCATTCCACTGTCTGAGCATGCACAGTTGTAATGGTCTTAGATGAATTCGTGCAAAAGGAACTATGTCCATTGCTGCAACCATCAATCCTATTACTTCCATGCACTGCGCTATGGAAGGACAAAGAACAGAATGAAGTACCTGACAAGAGCTTAGAATTTTTGATTTTCTGACCTCTGTCAGAAAAATCCTCATTTCTAAGGAATCTATTATCGTTCCCAAGAAGGGAACTCTTGTTGACGGGGACAGAGAACTCTTTTCTTTGTTCACCTTCCATCCGTGAGATCTGAGAAAGGCTAGGACGATGTCCGTATGAGCCTTTGCTTTTGACAGAGACGACGCTTGAATCAGGATGTCGTCCAAGTAAGGTACTACTGCAATGCCCCTTGGTCTTAGAACCGCTAGAAGGGACCCTAGTACCTTTGTGAAAATCCTTGGAGCAGTGGCTAATCCGAATGGAAGTGCCACAAACTGATAATGCTTGTCCAGGAAAGCGAACCTTAGGAACTGATGATGTTCCTTGAGGATAGGAATATGTAGGTACGCATCCTTTAAATCCACGGTAGTCATAAATTGATTTTCCTGGATAGTAGGTAGGATCGTTCGAATAGTTTCCATTTTGAACGATGGAACCTTGAGAAATTTGTTTAGAATCTTGAGATCCAAAATTGGTCTGAATGTTCTCTCTTTTTTGGGAACTATGAACAGGTTGGAATAAAAACCCATCCCTTGTTCTCTTATTGGAACTGGATGAATCACTCCCATCTTTAACAGGTCTTCTACACAATGTAAGAATGCCTGTCTTTTTATTTGGTTTGAAGATAATTGAGACCTGTGGAACCTCCCCCTTGGGGGTAGTTCCTTGAATTCCAGGAGAGAACCTTGAGAAACTATTTCTAGCGCCCAAGGATCCTGAACATCTCTTGCCCAAGCCTGAGCAAAGAGAGAAAGTCTGCCCCCCACCAGATCCGGTCCCGGATCGGGGGCCATCCCTTCATGCTGTTTTGGTAGCAGTGGTAGGCTTCTTGGCCTGCTTACCCTTGTTCCAGCCTTGCATTGGTCTCCAGGCTGGTTTGGGTTGTGAAGTATTACCCTCTTGCTTAGAGGATGTAGAGTTAGAGGCTGGTCCGTTTCTGCGAAAGGTACGAAAATTAGGCTTATTTTTAGCCTTAAAAGACCTATCCTGTGGGAGGGCGTGGCCCTTTCCCCCGGTGATGTCTGAAATAATCTCTTTCAAATCAGGTCCAAATAGTGTTTTACCCTTGAAAGGGATGTTAAGCAATTTTGTCTTGGAAGACACATCCGCTGACCAAGACTTTAGCCAAAGCGCTCTGCGCGCCACGATAGCAAACCCTGAATTTTTCGCCGCTAATCTAGCTAATTGCAAAGCGGCATCTAAAATAAAAGAGTTAGCCAATTTAAGTGCTTGAACTCTGTCCATAACCTCCTCATACGAAGATTCTTTATTGAGCGACTTTTCTAGTTCCTCGAACCAGAAACACGCTGCCGTAGTGACAGGAACAATGCATGAAATTGGTTGTAGAAGGTAAACTTGCTGAACAAAAATCTTTTTAAGCAAACCCTCTAATTTTTTATCCATAGGATCTTTGAAAGCACAACTATCTTCAATAGGAATAGTAGTGTGTTTGTTTAGAGTAGAAACCGCCCCCTCGACCTTGGGGACTGTCTGCCATAAGTCCTTTCTGGGGTCGACTATAGGAAATAATTTCTTAAATATAGGGGGGGGAACAAAAGGTATGCCGGGCCTTTCCCACTCCTTATTTACTATGTCCGCCACCCGCTTGGGTATAGGAAAAGCGTCGGGAGGCACCGGAACCTCTAGGAACTTGTCCATCTTACATAATTTCTCTGGAATGACCAAATTGTCACAATCATCCAGAGTAGATAATACCTCCTTAAGCAGTGCGCGGAGATGTTCTAATTTAAATTTTAACGTTACAACATCAGGTTCAGCTTGTTGAGAAATTTTTCCTGAATCTGAAATTTCTCCCTCAGACAAAACCTCCCTCCTGGCCCCTTCAGATTGGTGTGAGGGTATGTCAGAACAGTTATCATCAGCGTCCTCTTGCTCTTCAGTGTTTAAAACAGAGCAATCGCGCTTTCTCTGATAAGTAGGCATTTTGGATAAAATGTTTGCTATAGAGTTATCCATTACAGCCGTTAATTGTTGCATGGTAATAAGAATTGGCGCACTAGATGTACTAGGGGCCTCTTGTGTGGGCAAAACTGGTGTAGACACAGAAGGGGATGATGTAGTATCATGTTTGCTCCCCTCATTTGAGGAATCATCTTGGGCAATATCATTATCTGTGGCATCGTTGTCCCTACTTTGTTTGGACACTATGGCACAATTATCACATAAAGTTAAATGGGGAGACACCTTGGTTTTCATACATATAGAACATAGCTTATCTGATGGTACAGACATGTTAAACAGGCTTAAACTTGTCAACAAAGCACAAAAAACGTTTTAAAATAAAACCGTTACTGTCACTTTAAATTTCAAACTGAAAACACTTTATTACTGAATATGTGAAAAAGTATGAAGGAATTGTTCAAAATTCACCAAAATTTCACCACAGTGTCTTAAAGCCTTAAAAGTATTGCACACCAAATTTCAGAGCTTTAACCCTTAAATTAACGGAACCGGAGCCGTTTTTACATTTAACCCCTATACAGTCCCAGCTATATGCTTTGCTGAGACCCAACCATGCCCAGAGGGGAATACGATACCAAATGACGCCTTCTAAAAGCTTTTTCAGTGATTCTTAGCTCCTCACACATGCGTCTGCATGCCTTGCTCTCCAAAAACAACTGCGCATTAGTGGCGCGAAAATGAGGCTCTGTCTATAACTAGAAAAGGCCCCCATCTGAAAAAGGTGTCCAACACAGTGCCTGCCGTTTTTCTAAACAATCCCCAAGATTATAATAACCATTAAGAGTTAGAATCTGCAAAATATGCTTAGCAAAGCAATCGTTTTAGCCCAGAAAAATGTCTACCAGTTTTTTAAGCCCTTATGAAGCCCTTTATTCTTTTACTTAACTAAGAAAATGGCTTACCGGTCCCCATAAGGGGAAATGACAGCCTTCCAGCATTACATAGTCTTGTTAGAAATATGGCCAGTCATACCTTAAGCAGAAAAGTCTGCCAACTGTTTCCCCCAACTGAAGTTACTTCATCTCAACAGTCCTGTGTGGAAACAGCAATCGATTTTAGTAACGTCTGCTAAAATCATCTTCCTCTTACAAACAGAAATCTTCATCTCTTTTCTGTTTCAGAGTAAATAGTACATACCAGCACTATTTTAAAATAACAAACACTTGATTGAAGAATAAAAACTACATTTAAACACCAAAAAACTCTTAACCATCTCCGTGGAGATGTTGCCTGTGCAACGGCAAAGAGAATGACTGGGGTAGGCGGAGCCTAGGAGGGATCATGTGACCAGCTTTGCTGGGACTCTTTGCCATTTCCTGTTGGGGAAGAGAATATCCCACAAGTAAGGATGACGCCGTGGACCGGACACACCTATGTTGGAGAAAACACATAACCAAACAAAAGAGCTGAGGGGCGCTTACGTTCCTGGAGTCAGTCTGTTGTGAAGAAAAGCCGGTTGCTCTATTGAGCCGGAAGTAGAACCACCGAAGTAGCGTATTGCAGTTGAGGTAGAAATCTCCTTCCTGTATCGCTGTGGTGGTGGACGCTGCCTGAAATGGAAGGGTGTGTATTCTCCAAACACATCCAGCAGGGAACGAACTGTAAGTAGAGAGCAGAGACAGGCGCAGCCCAATTCAACATTTGCAAATTTTCATGAAACTTCTGCAAATTGTAGAGGTCTATAGTGAGCATTAGTATGTGCAATTTGAAAGCCATACATTGCATAGCTTGGCGGCCATTTTGTTTCGTATGCGCTATTTTTAACCCCTTAATGACCACAGCACTTTTCCATTTTCTGTCCGTTTGGGACCAAGGCTATTTTTACATTTTTGCAGTGTTTGTGTTTAGCTGTAATTTCCCTCTTACTCATTTACTGTACCCACACATATTATATACCGTTTTTCTCGCCATTAAATTAACTTTCTAAAAATACCATTATTTTCATCATATCTTATAATTTACTATAAAAATTTTTATAAAATATGAGGAAAAAATGGAAAAAAACACACTTTTTTTAACTTTGACCCCCAAAATCTGTTACACATCTACAACCACCAAAAAAAAACCATGCTAAATAGTTTCTAAATTTTGTCCTGAGTTTAGAAATACTTAATATTTACATGTTCTTTGCTTTTTTTGAAAGCTATAGGGCCATAAATACAAGTAGCATTTTGCTATTTCCAAACTACTTTTTTTCAAAATTAGCGCTAGTTACATTGGAACACTAATATCTTTCAGGAATCCCTGAATATCAATTGACATGTATATTTTTTTTTTTAGAAGACATCCCAAAGTATTGATCTAGGCCAATTTTGGTATATTTCATGCCACCATTTCACCGCCAAATGCGATCAAATACAAAAAATCGTTCACTTTTTCACAAATTTTTTCACAAACTTTCGGTTTCTCACTGAAATTATTTACAAACAGCTTCTCTGGGATCCACTTTGTTCAGAAATAGCAGATATATATGACTTTGGCGTTGCTTTCTGGTAATTAGAAGGCCGCAAAATGCTGCTGCACATCACACGTGTATTATGGCTAGCAGTGAAGGGGTTAATTAGGAAGTTTGTAGGGAGCTTGCAGGGTTAATTTTAGCTTTAGTGTAGAGATCAGCCTCCCACCTGACACATCAGACCCCCTGATCCCTCCCAAACAGCTCCCTTCCCTCCCCCACCCCACAATTGTCCCCGCCATCTTAAGTACTGGCAGAAAGTCTGCCAGTACTAAAATAAAAGCTTTTTGGGGGGTTTAGGTTTTTAAAAATAAAAATAAAAAAAATTCTTCTGCTGTGTAGGACCCCCCTTAGCCTCCAACCTCCCTGATCCCCCCCAAAACAGCTCTGTAACCTTCCCCATCTGCCTTATTAGGGGCCATCTTGGGTACTGGCAGCTGTCTGCCAGTACCCAGCCTGCACAAAAAAGGGCTTTTTTTTCTTATTTTTTTTTTTCTGTAGTGTAGCTTCCCCAACCCCCCCCCCCCAAACCCCCACCACCTCATTGATTGTTTGTTTTTTTTAACTTTTTAAACTGATTATAACTTCTTTATTTTACACCATTTTCTGTAGTGTAGCGGTTCCCACCCGCTCCCTCCCCGTGCACGCGCCCGCCCCCGCCCTCCCGTGCGCTCCCCCGGGCATCCCCGCCCACGATCCCGCCCCCCTCCACATCTCCAGGGCCATCGATGGCCGCCACCCGCCTCCCGGTACTGCTCCCACCCACCAACGAAGGAAGCCACCGATCTCCGGTGCAGAGAGGGCCACAGAGTGGCTCTCTCTGCATCGGATGGCTTCAAAAGGTTATTGCAGGATGCCTTCATATCGAGGCATCACTGCAATAACCGGAAAGCAGCTGGAAGCAAACAGGATCGCTTCCAGCTGCTTTCCACACCGAGGACGTGCAGGGTACGTCCTCAGGCATTAACTGCCTTTTTTTTGAGGACGTACCCTGCACGTCCTCGGTCGTTAAGGGGTTAAAAATGATAAAAATCTTCTTCTCCGAAACCGCTTATGGGACAGACTTGAAATTTTGTTTATAGCGTTATCTTATGACTAACATTCAGATTTGTTCAAGAGAAGTTGATACGTCATGTGGTTTGGCAGCCATTTTGAATTGTTCAAAATTGCTTAACGATATATTTAAATTAATAATAAAACAAAAAACGTTTTACAAACATGCTTTATTTTTGCCATGTTTATTGACATCTATAGTGAGCACTATTGTGGGTAATATGGAGGCTGTATATCTTACGATCGGTCAGCCATCTTGGTTTACGCGAAAATTACGAAAGTCTATTTTCTCTGCAACCGCTTATGTAAGAACTGTGAAATTTGCTGTACAGTCTTATATTGTGACCTAGATTCATAATTGCTCATTAGGAGAGAATCAGTCACATGATGCGGCAGCAATATCGGTTTTATGTTTATCATAATTATTTGTAATTGAATACTTCATCTTTTGAGTCAATTGCTCACAAAACACAAATTACTTATGCTAAACTCTTGAAATCAGGTATGCTGATACAGCCTATTGCTCTGCTACATCACATGCAATATTGAACTCTTAGGTCATAAGGTTACGCAGCCATATTGTTTTTTGCGACAAATTTTGAGAACTGCTTAATAATCTTTAGCCCTGGAACTGCTTATGTTGCAACTTTGAAACTTGCTGTGCTTAGTGATGCTATGACCTAGATTTTTCATTGCTCAACAGAAGTGACTTGGTCACATGATGTAGCAACCATCTTGCATTTTGCAAAAATCTTTAAACATCTTCTTCTCTTAAACCGCATAGTGCAATAAAGCGCAATTTTGCACGTATGCTCCTTGCAAGGTCCTCTACCAAGATTGGTAAAATTGCGATTTTTCCATAATCAACATGGCTGCTGTGAGACATTAACCTTTTTATCGCCATTTAATTGTGTAATTTTGCACTTTATACATTAGTTTTACAATATTTAACAATATTACAGTGTAATAGACACATGATTACACATAGTCATAACCCTTAAAGACAATATTGCAGTTAAAATTCGCATTGCGCAGTCGCCTTCGTGAAATAAAACATTTGCAAATTTTCATGAAACTTCTGCAAATTGTAGAGGTCTATAGTGAGCATTAGTATGTGCAATTTGAAAGCCATACATTGCATAGCTTGGCGGCCATTTTGTTTCGCATGTGCCATTTTTAAAAACTATAAAAATCTTCTTCTCCGAAACCGCTTATGGGACAGACTTGAAATTTTGTTTATAGAGTTATCTTATGACTAACATTCAGATTTGTTCAAGAGAAATTGATACGTCATGTGGTTTGGCAGCCATTTTGAATTGTTCAAAATTGCTTAACGATATATTTAAATTAATAATAAAACAAAAACCGTTTTACAAAAATGCTTTATTTTTGCCATGTTTATTGACATGTATAGTGAGCACTATTGTGCGTAATATGGAGGCTGTATATCTTATGATTGGGCAGCCATCTTGGTTTACGCGAAAATTTCGAAAGTCTATTTTCTCTGCAACCGCTTATGTAAGAACTGTGAAATTTGTTGTACAGTCTTATATTGTGACCTAGAGTCACAGTTGTTCATGTTGAAGGAATTAGTCACAAGCTGTGGCAGCCATATTGGTTTACGCAAACATTTTGAAACTGTGTTTTCTTTCCAACCGCTTATATTAAAACTGTGAAATTTGCTGTAAAACCACATATTGTCACCTAGAGTTACATTTGTTCATGTTGAAAGTATAGGTCATATGGTGTGGCAGCCATGTTAAAAAAACGCAAACATTTCGAAAATGTTTTTTTTTCCAAATACTTATGTTAGAACTGTAAACAGTTGTTATATAACTTTATTTTGTGACATAACTACTTATATGGCATTGCAAAAATGATGCACTGGCCACCTCTATTGCTGCTTGCAGCTATATTTATTATTATTATTCTTTTTATTCCGCCAAGCTTTGTATTCAATTGCCCATAACTGCTTGACTGTTTTTGCAAAGCTCTTGAAATCAGGTATGCTGGTACAGCCTATTGCTGTGCTACATCTCATGCAAAATTGAACTCATAGGTCACATGCTCTGGCAGCCATATTGCTTTTTGCGCCAAATTTTGACAAACGCTTAAAAATCTTTAGCTCTGGAACTGCTTATGTTACAACTTTGAAACTCGATGTGCTTAGTGCTACTATGACCTAAAATTGCTATTGCTCAAGAGAAGTGCCTTGGTCACATGATGTGGCAGCCATCTTGCATTTTGCGAAAATGTTCAAACATCTTCTTCTCTTAAACCGCTTAGTGCAATGACGCGCAATTTTGCACATATGCTCCTTGCAAGGCCCTCTACCAAGTTTGTTCAAACTGTGATTTTTCCATAATCAACATGGCTACTGAGACATTAACTTTTTTATCGCCATTTAATTGCGTAATTTTGCCCTTTATACATTAGTTTTACAATATTTAACAATATTACAGTGTAATAGACACATGATTACACATAGTCATAACACTTAGAGACAATATTGCAGTTAAAATTCGCATTGCGCAATCGCCTTCATGAAATAAAACATTTGCAAATTTTCATGAAACTTCTGCAAATTGTAGAGGTCTATAGTGAGCATTAGTATGTGCAATTTGAACACCATACATTGCATAGCTTGGCGGCCATTTTGTTTCGTATGCGCCATTTTTAAAAACTATAAAAATCTTCTTCTCAGAAACCGCTTATGGGACAGACTTGAAATTTTGTTTATAGATTATCTTATGACTAACATTCAGATTTGTTCAAGAGAAGTTGATAGGTCATGTGGTTTGGCAGCCATTTTGAATTGTTCGAAATTGCTTAACGATATATTTAAATTAATGATAAAACAAAAACCGTTTTACAAAAATGCTTTATTTTTGCCATGTTTATTGACATCTATAGTGAGCACTATTGTGCGTAATATGGAGGCTGTATATCTTACGATTGGGCAGCCATCTTGGTTTACGCAAAATTTTTGAAAGTCTATTTACTCTGCAACCGCTTATGTAAGAACTGTGAAAATTGCTGTACAGTCTTATATTGTGACCTAGATTCACAATTGCTCATTAGGAGAGAATCAGTCACATGATGCGGCAGCAATATCGGTTTTATGTTTATCTTAATTATTTGTAATTCAATACTTCCTCTTTTGAGTCAATTGCTCACAAAACACAAATTACTTATGCTAAACTCTTGAAATCAGGTATGCTCGTACAGCCTATTGCAATGCTACATCTCATGCAATATTGAACTCATAGGTCATAAGGTTACGCAGCCATATTGTTTTTTGCGACAAATTTTAAGAACTGCTTAATAATCTTTAGCTCTGGAACTGCTTATGTTGCAACTTTGAAACTTGAAACAAAAAAGTGTAAAAGTTTTAATAACAAAGTAACACACGCACAGTAATAATTGCACTTACTAGATTAAAAATAAAAAGTATGCATATAAACACCACTCCTTGGGTCTGCAGCTCCTGTAACAGTGGCACAGATGGTCTTTCTCCTTACAGCTTTTGTCCAACAGCATCAGGTAAAGGTGATCCGGATCCTTAACCTGAGCGTGTGACCAGCTTCTGTACACAGGTTGTTCTGCTTCCCAGAAAAGAGTGACAGTCTGCAGTGACTGGCCTGACGCGTTTCCCCTGACTTCGGCCGGGCTTTTTCAAAGGCTTAATGTTGTTAAAAATGCGCCCTTTTGTTTTAAAGGCACGATGACCAATCAGAGAAGAGGTGTGAGTTTGATTAGCCAATGCTAAAAAGGGGTGTGTGAACACCATAAAACTGACATCGCTGTTCGTTGGAAATGCTCAGTTGGGTTAACAGCTTGTTGCTAATTGCCTAAAAAAGTTGCCACAATAAGTGTACATATAACGCTGACAAATTCCATATGTACAAAAACTCTGAAGCATTAGAACCATAAAGGTAATTACGTGCTTCCTCATATGATGTTTTTTGGGGGTGTATATTACACTGTAATTCCTACTTACATTGTCAAAAATAAAAACATACAGATATCAATTGATTATTCGTGGTTTGATACAGCGAACCTTTAGGAACAGTTCATATTAACTCTCCATATAACAAAAGTTGAATTTCAAATAATTCATATTGTGTGCACAAAAAGTATCTACTACAAATAGAAACCTTTTACAAAAACCAGAAAGCATATATATTTTTAAAAAAGTAATGGTTCATGGAAAAATGTTTTTATGCAATTTTATTGAAGGTAATTTGATGAAGTTTAGCTGAATGCCTTTGATATTATAATAAACTATTCATTTATTATGCGTTTCTCATTGTGAGATTTTGATGGTAATCCCTAGTTAGGTGATTGTATTTTTGTTATCTGATAAGAACGTCTGTAGTCACTGGGTTTTGCTGAATGTGTTGAAAACATAAAATGCATGTTCCCTGCAAGAACAATGAACTACCTATTATGCGGGATAGGATAAATATATGAATATTAATTTTGAGTGCTAACTTATTCTACTGAAAACACTAAAAATTAAAAAAATATAGGATTAAAATAAAAATATTGAGATAAAAATTCCAAAGTTAAAAGGATTACCTGAAAGAACAAAATTTCACCTGTTTGTTAATATTTCGTACAATTATTTTCTAATAAAAATCCATATATTTAGTAACGGATGAGTACCTAAAAGAGTAATTAATCTCCCAGTGCTCAAGTTTGAATGCAAGCGTGTAATCTATGAGGTTAAAAAATTCTAATAACAACAAATCTTTCTTAAAGGAACATAATTTTTCTTAAAGGAACATAATTCCACTTATTATTACTGTGGATAAATGAGTGGAAAATCTAGACCAAATAAATATTAAAACACTAAAATGCTAAAATTCATTCAGATACATAAAATTATGTTGATGTTTGTAAAAAATGTTTAAAAGTTAGTGTTAAGCGATTATTTCTAGATGATTTAAATAAAAGCTGCCACATCTATGTCAATGTTTAATCCTAGAGGCTGTAATGTCTTTAGTTTGTAAATCCACCTGGTTTCTAATTTTCTTAGTGTCAAGAGTCTATTGGGTTTTGTAGGAAGCACTTGATCTATTACTTGTACTTTCAGAGAGCTTGGATTGCTCCATTGACATTCTAAAAAGTGTCTCGGAACACTGTGATTCTCCATTTTTTCTTTAATATTGTATAAGTGTTCGTTGGTCCTACGCCTTATTTTCCTTTTTGTACGGCCCACATATAAGAGGCCACACCCACATTCTAGTAGATAAACAACATACATTGAATCACAATTGCTTTTGAAATTAATGGTGTATGTTTCTGTGGACTGACTATTATGGAATGTTGGTGCTCTGTTTATATGTTTGCACATGTTACATCTTGATTTTCCACATTTCATGGTCCCCTTCCAGTTATTTAGCCAGTTATCAACTTTTGGATTGGCATCATTTACTGTGGAAGGTTTGATCTTACTGGGGGCTAGGATGTTTTTTAAACTCTTGCCTTTCTTATATGTGAACGTTGGCTTATCTTCCAGATGTGGACCTAAAACAGGGTCTGATTTAAGAAGTGGCCAGTGTTTCTTAATGATATTTTCAAGTGTTTTGGAGCCTTGGTTATATGTGGTAACCAATCTTGTAGGATTACTATTACTTGATTGTGCTCCAATCAAAGTATCATGTATCACGGTCCCTATTGGTAATGAATTATCAGTAGGTTTATTGTTATGAAAGAAAGAACTTCTATCTCTATCTGCTACTTTCAATTTTGCTTGTTTTAAAACCTCTGGATTATAACCTTTATCTAAAAACTTTTTCTCTAAAATATTGGCTTCTACATCATAATCTGAGGAGTGAGTGCAATTTCTCTTGATTCTTAAATATTGACTTTGTGTAATTCAATACTTCCTCTTTTGAGTCAATTGCTCACAAAACACAAATTACTTATGCTAAACTCTTGAAATCAGGTATGCTCGTACAGCCTATTGCAATGCTACATCTCATGCAATATTGAACTCATAGGTCATAAGGTTACGCAGCCATATTGTTTTTTGCGACAAATTTTGAGAACTGCTTAATAATCTTTAGCTCTGGAACTGCTTATGTTGCAACTTTGAAACTTGCTGTGCTTAGTGATGGTATGACCTAGATTTGCCATTGCTCAACAGAAGTGACTTGGTCACATGATGTAGCAACCATTTTGCATTTTGCGAAAATCTTTAAACATCTTCTTCTCTTAAACCGCTTAGTGCAGTAAAGCGCAATTTTGCACGTATGCTCCTTGCAAGGTCCTTTACCAAGATTGGTAAAATTGCGATTTTTCCATAATCAACATGGCTGCTGTGAGACATTAACCTTTTTATCGCCATTTAATTGCGTAATTTTGCACTTTATACATTAGTTTTACAATATTTAACAATATTACAGTGTAATAGACACATGATTACACATAGTCATAACCCTTAAAGACAATATTGCAGTTAAAATTTGCATTGCGCAATCGCCTTCGTGAAATAAAACATTTGCAAATTTTCATGAAACTTCTGCAAATTGTAGAGGTCTATAGTGAGCATTAGTATGTGCAATTTGAACACCATACATTGCATAGCTTGGCGGCCATTTTGTTTCGTATGCGCCATTTTTAAAAACTATAAAAATCTTCTTCTTAGAAACCGCTTATGGGACAGACTTGAAATTTTCTTTATAGATTATCTTATGACTAACATTCAGATTTGTTCAAGAGAAGTTGATAGGTCATGTGGTTTGGCAGCCATTTTGAATTGTTCGAAATTGCTTAACGATATATTTAAATTAATGATAAAACAAAAACCGTTTTACAAAAATGCTTTATTTTTGCCATGTTTATTGACATCTATAGTGAGCACTATTGTGCATAATATGGAGGCTGTATATCTTACGATTGGGCAGCCATCTTGGTTTACGCAAAATTTTTGAAAGTCTATTTACTCTGCAACCGCTTATGTAAGAACTGTGAAAATTGCTGTACAGTCTTATATTGTGACCTAGATTCACAATTGCTCATTAGGAGAGAATCAGTCACATGATGCGGCAGCAATATCGGTTTTATGTTTATCTTAATTATTTGTAATTCAATACTTCCTCTTTTGAGTCAATTGCTCACAAAACACAAATTACTTATGCTAAACTCTTGAAATCAGGTATGCTCGTACAGCCTATTGCAATGCTACATCTCATGCAATATTGAACTCATAGGTCATAAGGTTACGCAGCCATATTGTTTTTTGCGACAAATTTTGAGAACTGCTTAATAATCTTTAGCTCTGGAACTGCTTATGTTGCAACTTTGAAACTTGCTGTGCTTAGTGATGGTATGACCTAGATTTGCCATTGCTCAACAGAAGTGACTTGGTCACATGATGTAGCAACCATTTTGCATTTTGCGAAAATCTTTAAACATCTTCTTCTCTTAAACCGCTTAGTGCAGTAAAGCGCAATTTTGCACGTATGCTCCTTGCAAGGTCCTTTACCAAGATTGTTAAAATTGCGATTTTTCCATAATCAACATGGCTGCTGTGACAAATTAACCTTTTTATCGCCATTTAATTGCGTAATTTTGCACTTCATACATTAGTTTTACAATATTTAACAATATTACAGTGTAATAGACACATGATTACACATAGTCATAACACTTAGAGACAATATTGCAGTTAAAATTCGCATTGCGCAGTCGCCTTCGTGAAATAAAACATTTGCAAATTTTCATGAAATTTCTGCAAATTGTAGAGGTCTATAGTGAGCATTAGTATGTGCAATTTGAAAGCCATACATTGCATAGCTTGGCGGCCATTTTGTTTCGTATGCGCCATTTTTAAAAACTATAAAAATCTTCTTCTCCGAAAACACTTATGGGACAGACTTGAAATTTTGTTTATAGAGTTATCTTATGACTAACATTCAGATTTGTTCAAGAGAAGTTGATAGGTCATGTGGTTTGGCAGCCATTTTGAATTGTTCAAAATTGCTTAACAATATATTTAAATTCATAATAAAACAAAAACCGTTTTACAAAAAATGCTTTATTTTTGCCATGTTTATTAAATCTATAACGAGCACTATTGTACATAATATAGAGGCTGTATATCTTACGATCGGGCAGCCATCTTGGTTTACGCGAACATTTTGAAAGTCTATTTTCTCTGCAACCGCTTATGTAAGAACTGTGAAATTTGCTGTACAGTCTTATATTGTGACCTAGAATCACAGATATTCAAGTTGAAGGAATTAGTCACAAGCCGTGGCAGCCATATTGGTTTACACAAAAAATTTAAAACTGTGTTTTCTTTCCAACCGCTTATGTTAAAGCTGTGAAATTTGCTGTATAACCATATATTGTCACCTAGAGTTACATTTGTTCATGTTGAAAGTATAGGTCATATGGTGTGGCAGCCATTTTAAAAAATGCAAACATTTCGAAAATTAGTTTTTTTTTCCAAATGCTTATGTTAGAACTGTAAACAGTTGTTATATAGCTTTATTTTGTGACATAACTACTTATATGGCATTGCAAAAATGATGCGCTGGCCACCTCTATTGCTGCTTGCAGCTATATTTTGTAATTTGTTTTGCTTGCCTATATAATGTGTGATATGTTTCACTTTACTTAATGCTGATGAAGGGTAGTTTATACCCGAAAACGTTCCAATAAAGATAACCGTGTTATTCCAATTTGAAAAGACCTGAGAGTGCATTTGTTTGAGTGGATATTTTCTGATATTTTTGCACCCAGGCAGCAGACATTGGTGGGCTGAGCTGTTGAAAGGAATTTATATATATATATATATATATATATATATATATATATATATATATATATATATATATATATATATATATATATATATATATATATATATATATATATATATATATATATATATATACAGTATATATACGTGTGTATATATATATATATATATATATATATATATACTGTATATCATTTATATTGTAACAGTAAACACTTTCATTCATCAGTCTTGTAGAGCACAAATGCAGCACAGTACGGTCCACTTTAGTTTTAAGGGTTTTATTGACACAGCAACAGCAAAACTGTCAGTTTAACATTTAGTAAGGAAAAATAATTCTCTGTAGCACAACACAGTACTTCACAGTATTTCTCAGTACTTTGTATGCAACATAGGGCTCCTTTCCATTGAGGTGTAAAAAAATGGAGCTGTAAGCTACTTGCATAATTTGTATGTTTTAAATTTCAAAGAGAACTAAGCTCTGTAATTTTGTTCAATGTATTGACAGCGTCCGCTGTAAACCTGGTGAAGATTAGCTATTTTCCTATGCACAACTGGAAGCAGCCAATACAAGAAATTTCTTCCTACAGCATATTTATTGGTTTGCAACCTTGTTCAAAATAAATTATGGCTCAATAAAAACAAGCCCATACTTGGCCAGATCATAGATTTTCACTTTTTTTCTTCTTTAGAAACTCTGTCGTGATTTTGGCAGAGTGCTTTGGATTGTTATCATGCTGGAATATTCCTCCTCCAAGCTTCTAGAGACTGGGAATCATCTTTTAACAACTATTTTGGTATATCAACAGGCATTCATGGTGCCATCTATAAATGTCATCTCTCCAACACTTATTGCACTCATTTAACCCCATATAATCACACTTCCATCTCCGTGCTTCACTTTTGGGACTATGCATTCACTGTGGTAGTCTTGGCCAGGTTCACACCAAACATGCTGGACCCTATCTGAGCTGAACAACTTTATTCTGTTCTTATCTGACCAAAGAATCTGCTCCAAGTCTTAATCATGATATTTAGCAAAGTTTTATATTACAGTTTTGTGTCGAAGAGCAAGCAAGGTTTTTTTTTTCTTAGAGGTTGATGTTATGCAATATTATTTGCACTGTCTGAGCTGTCACAGAAACTCAGATTTCCATTGATAACCCCTGAGCCAAGTCTGAAGCATTTCCCCGTCTCTTTTTTCAGAGCTAGATTGTGCAAATAGTGCACTGCTCATTGTGTCCTTTTAGGAGGACGGCCACTGTGACTCATATTAGTGGTTACTATAGCTCCTTCTATATCTCTTGATTACTGCTTCAACTATGTTTTCACTGTTTTTCGGTTGGTCATTCAATAATCTTCTTGTATCCTTTTTCACCTTTGTGAAGTCTCACAATCAGTTTTTTTTTTAATTCCTCTAGCAATTCTTTTCCACGTGGAACCAGGATGAAGACATGCAGATAGATAAAGCCTTTAGTTAAAAAAATGAGAATGTTCTAGTGTTCACTGACATTTTATAACCATTTTCATGCAATTAGGCTAATTTGAATTTGCAGGTGTACTCAATTTAGTTTCAGTTATCTAACTTATGTGTTGATAACAGTGTATTTAATTGTGTTGCATTGAGTTCCTACTATCAGGGCCTATATTATTAACATAATACATATAAACTGTTAGCTTTTAGTTTACATAAGAGCAAACACGCTACTGCTCAACTAAGAAGTAATATATTTACTGTAAGGTGATACATTTTTTAATCATTCAACATTTAAGTGATATTGCATAGTGGTGTACTTACTTCTGTTGTATACTGTTTGGATAGATAGATAGATAGATAGATAGATAGATAGATAGATGGATGGATGGATAATGGTTGTTGTTGGTGAGTGCTGATCTCATTTCTCGATATTGTATATATATATATATATATATATATATATATATATAATTTTGAACTTACAAAATCACTGTAATTTATCAGATTTTACTGTGCGCTTTCCACAGAATTGAAAAAGATGAAACAACCCTATGAAATGTATTTCCATGTTTAATATTATTGAAAAGAAGAGAGAAACACAGCGCATCCGCGATTCACAGTATCGTTTATTCACCAGACAAATGACACACAGACAAAATACACTTACACAAAATCGACACTTTTTTTTGTCTGGTGAATAAACTATACTGTGAATTGCGGATGCGCTGTGTTTCTCTCTTCTTTTCTTGTACAGCTTTTTGCTTTGGGGCCAAACACAGTTGGAGCCCCGTGAACAAACAGCTGCTCCACAATATAGCAGGATTACTTATATTCTTATTGAGAAATTTACCGGACTTGCACTGTTCTACCAGCATCAATTAGACTTTACAGAACTGGCGATTTTGGGATTAAGCTAAGTGTATACCATTTTTATATACTATATAGTAGTTATTTTTTATTGATTATTTTATTTATTATTTTTTATCATTGTTATTCTATTTTTATTATCATTTTTTTTTTAATATTTGACGTATTTATGTGTTGCACTTTAAGGTTTAGAATAGTGGGGTTTTTTCCAGAGTCTAATTGCGCTGTCTATTTTATATCAATTTTTAATATTATTAAATATTGATTTAATAGTTTTCATTGTAGTTTTGACTGGAAGGCGTATTTTTTCACAATGATAATGATAAGTATTCAACTGATTAACTTTATTTTTCAGGGTCTGTAAAATTAAATTTTGGTTACATATCATTCTAGTGATTCTGAAATTCTTTGGACATTTCATTGAGTCTTAGGCCCATATTTATCAAGCTCTGTACGGAGCTTGAAGGGCCATGTTTCTGGCGAGTCTTTAGACTCGCCAGAAACACAAGTTATGAAGCCCCGGCCACAAAGACTGCTGCTCCATAACCTCGCCGGAAATCAACCCGATTGAGAACGATCGGGTTGATTGACACCCCCCTGCTGGTGGCCCATTGGCCGCGAGTCTGCAGGGGGCGGCGTTGCACCAGCAGCTGAGCTGCTGGTGCAATGCTGAATACGGAGAGCGTATTGCTCGCTGTATTCAGCGAGGTCTGGCAGACCTGATCCGCACTGTCGGATCAGGTCCGCCAGACCTTGATAAATAGGGGCCTTAGACTTATAAACCATTATAATACATTTTTCTTCCTCTCTCTGTTCTTATTGTATCTTTTCTTGTTTTACTTTTATCCTTTGCGTTATAAGTTGTGATGTGTAAATTCTATAAAGGTAAAATTCCTCTTTTATCTTATTTGAATATGACCCTCCAAACTAAGGGAATTGTGTAAGGATTGACAGCACATAAACACTTTAACCATCCTTTCTAGTCATTAAATAACACATACTAAAGCTGGGAAAAGGCCACCATGCTGTAACATTTATTAAAAAAATAACTAAATAGCAGCACAAGTTAGCAGACCTGATCCTTTATTGAAATATTTAGGGCAGGATTCTTTACCCCCTAAAAACCACAGGGATGTCAGCGAATGGCCTAAGGAAATCTTGACGCAGCCTACTTGAATAAGAAAAGATCACCTAGGCCATCTTCTAGCTTTTACAAAGCTCTCTTCTGTAATTATCCAGGGTTTACCATCAAGTTCACTCCTTTCTGGCTCCTACACTAAGTTGCAACTTTCATGTATTGGATAATAATCTTCTAGCTTTAAAGGGACATTCCAGCAAAAATTGGAATCCACATGGAAGCATTTCAGTTTTGAACAGAAGCATTTTTGTAATATAAACGTATTAGCAAAAATGCTTCTAATCAAAGCTATAGCTGTTTCAAAAGTGTATTTAAGTATGCAGCGTGCACCAGCATTTTAAACACACTTGCTCAGAGAGCCTAAGGTGCTTGTACCATCTGGTAATGACTCAATTTGTTAATTGCTGACATGATACAAGCCCCACTGGTGCTCTGAGCAGCTGCAGTATTTCAAATGCTGGTGCACTGAGAATATCTAGCTATGCTTCACGTGCAGAGAAAATTGCTAACACTAAACAAGCTATAACTTTTACTAGAAGCATTTTTAGCAATACATATATATTGCAAATATGTTTATATTCAAAGATGTAATTCATCTATGTGCATTTTTATTTTGACCGGAATGTCCCTTTAAGAGCTACAAGCTGCATTGGCTAGACAGTATGGCCTCTATTTACTAAAGTCTGGCGGACCTGATCCGACAGTGCGGATCAGGTCCGCCAGACCTCGCCGAATACGGAGAGCAATACGCTCTCCGTATTCAGCATTGCACCAGCAGCTCACAAGAGCTGCTGGTGCAATGCCGCCCCCTGCAGACTCGTGGCCAATGGGCCGCCAGCATGGGGGTGCCAATCAACCCGATCGTACTCGATCGGGTTGAATTGTGGAGAAGTCTGTCCGCCTGCTAAGAGCAGGCGGACAGGGTTATGGAGCAATGGTCTTTGTGACCGCTGCTTCATAATTGCTGTTTCTGGTGAGCCTGCAGGCTCGCCAGGAACACGGGGCATCAAGCTCCATTCGGAGCTTGATAGATAGGCCCCTATGTATCTAGAAGTACCATATGTTAAGGGCTCAAATAGCGAGCAAAGATATGCCCACCTGCCCCCTTATCATCTAGCAAACTAGCATCCCACAAAGTGCAACAAGGTCTATCTGATCAGTCTTTCCAGCCCCCTCTGTGAAGCATCCCCAGTGGAATTGCCTTTAGGTGTTGAACTATTGTTGTAGACATGGAATCTTCCACCATGTCTTTATAGTGATTGGTATAGCTGTTGACTATCAAAACTATCAAAAACATTTTAAATTAAAGTTGAATATGAAATGCACACATCTCAAATAACACAAATATACTCAGAACGCAAACATTCTTCTGAAAATCACAAATTCATTTTTATTTTCCCTTAAAGGGACATGCAACCCAAAATATTTATTTCATGATTCAGGTACAGCATGTGATTTTAAACAACTTTCTAATCTTTTGCTATCAATACATTTTTTTTTTGTTCTATTTGTGCAGGTGCCTGGAGCATTAAATAAAAGCTATTTTGTAAGAACACTAGATGGCAGCACTATTTCCTGTCATGTAGTGCTCAAAACGCCTACCTAGGTATGTCTTCAACAAATAATACCAAGGGAAAAAGCTAATTTGATGATAGAAGCAAATTGGATTTTTTTTTTTTTTTTTAATTGAACGCTCTGTCTGAATAACAAAAGGGTCCTATATTCCTTTAAATTTTAGGGCCTGATTATCAAAATCTCGCTGGTATGGAGAGAAATCCTTCCAAACATTTGGGCTTAGTTTTTGGGCATTATATTTAAATGTAGAGGTCTCTTCTTCACATCTAAAATCCAGCATTATGAGATAAACAGTAACATTATTTGAGGAACCTCTCAGTACTAATGAGAGTTCTAAAATAATCTCACCAGATTGTAGATCTTTAAATTATCAGGCCCTTCGCCTGAGAAATTAAGAATATAGAAAAACCAACCCATTGGTTTTAATGAAAAGCTGCACAATGGGTTGCAACTAAGGTGTTAAAATGAATTGAACCAATAACACAGCTATTCTTCATCAGCAGAGACTTCAAACACCTGTTGCAAGTCAAATTGCAAATGCATTAACTTTTATGTAAATAATATAATTGCATATTAAAAAGAATAAAGAAAAAAAATAATGACGTTATTCAAAGACAGCTGTTGTCAATCCATTTTTTGTCTTTCTTCTGCGTTCTTTGTTTTTATTGCGTGTCATCTTTTCTTGTAATGGTTGCGTTTTCCATGTAATCACTTCTTAGTTGGTTTATAAGGTTTTTACTTGTGCAAAGCACCTATTTATAACATTACAAGTGGAGTGCAAATTAGACCATTTGCGGGTGCGCGATAAATAACTAGCCATTACAAGTGACTAGTTATTGCCACCAAGAACTTGCAGTAGCAAGCGCTTAAAAAAATTAACCAGAGGTCAGACCTCTGGTTAATTTTTAAAATATGCCCCCAACTGGCCCAAAATAAATATAATAAATGTGTTTTGCTACATCTCGTGTGCTGGCTATCTGTGGTGGGTAACCTGGATCTACACCGGATTCATCCTTGCTACTATTGTTATTCTATGGAGTTCTAGCCATGCACTGAGTGGTTGATATGGTTGGTGAGTGCTGATTTATTACTTCATGTTATATATATATATATATATATATATATTCTTATATACATATATATTTATGTGTTAATATCTGTATATACACATATTAACACATAAATATATATGTATATAATTATATGCATATATATTTAAAATTGATCCCCATTGCTGTGCAACTTACCTACTTCACTGTTTCGTGTTCGCATTGCACCTAACTCATGATACCAGCGCACATTTGCATGCACTGGTATTACTCAGTGGAACGCAAATATCGCTTTTTTGCTTCACTTGAAATCTGGCCCTTAATATATAGATGCTGTGGTTAACTATTGCCTGTCTTCCCATTTCTGTATTTTTCACTTGCTTGATTTCAATGTTTTTTTGTTCTGATTTACTGAAGATTGTGCCTGACCAATGGCTTTGTTGACCTTGCTTCTGTACTATGATTTTGTACTCCGCTGTCCAGCTGTCTTCTATCAACTGGCCAGCCTTTGACCATAATCAGAGTACCATATCATTTTAATGGTTTTAGCTGTACAAATCCTTTGTTCAGAAGAGAATTGTTTGGTATTTCAGGGCTGTGTTGTCTTTTTGGATTGGATCAGGTTGATATACTGCAGGGAAGCTCTTTTCTATGTAAGGCACAAATTAGGCAAAAATGAGGCTGCACCTTGGTGTTAACCATCCCATAAGGTTGGCTTTTAGGCACTGTCCTTTGCCAGTTGAGCCCTTCTTTTCTGTATTTTAGTCTCCCTGAGAGTAATACGGGAACCAGAAGAGGGGCCCCTTGCCCACTGTGCCTAGAGGGATATAGCTTCACCTCCACTGATGAAGCCTATAGAGGCCAAAACGTACATCTGACATACTGCAGGAATATTCTCTTCTGTGTAAGGCATGGATTGGGTAAAAAGAGGTTGCACCTTGGGTGTGAATAGGGAGTGCTATAAAGCACCATTTATCCAAACTGAGAGCTTTTCTTCTGTATTCTTTTAATTAAAATGTATTTCCCATTAAAGTTTAAAAACTGAGATTTCAAACAGTCATACCAGTCATTAGTTGATATAACACAATAATAAAGGATATAGCCCCATGTAATTCATGAGAAAAAATTACAAACAATATTAAACAGTTGCTCAGCTTTTCATATATTTTATATTGAATTTAGAACTGTTCCAATTAATCTGTTAAACCACCATATCATTCTGATAACTTTTATAAATAGCCTGTTAAACCTCCAAACAGTTCATTGTGTATCACTGAATTACTGAATATTTATTCTATTTTTACCATTGGTCTTCAATAAACTAAGAAATCATGCAAGACAAAAAGACAATTATTAACAGAAATTGTATTTATTAAAAAATGAATTAAACGATAAAAATATCAAGTTGATTTGTAAAGATCCGCTACACCATCACAGGGAAATGCAAGTTCTTGCTGGGTGAACACCAAAGCTAACGACTCAATCTCCTGGGATTCTCCTATTCATAGATCTGAAAATATAAAACAAACAAACATTAAAATGTTTGTTTGTATGCTGTTTTCATTTAGTAAGATGTTATTGACAGAATTTTTCTTATACTGTGTTCACTTGGAAGGAGGCAGCATGTTCTTTCAGAATATATTATTACATATGCAATCATTTGTTCAGCCACGCCCCTTGCTCTCTCACAACCAATTGTGCATGAGCAAGTTTTTTAAATCATCTTGAACTGATCAGTCCAGAATGTTTTAAGTTTAAAACTTTTAAGGTCATAGAGAGGTTAGGAATATTGGTCTTATGAGCGCTGTTTTGTATTGTACAGTTGCAAGCTGGCATGAGCATGTTGCACCACAAAGGCTCCATAAATAAAGTCCTATATATTTTGTCCTTGTTAAAATCCATTTTACATTATAAATAAATAAAAAGTAAATACATAAAAACCTTAACTATATTTAAAAATATATGTTTCATTATATATTTGTAGAGTGTTTTTCAGTGTGTAATTATTCTCACGCAATAAAGTGACATTTCATTTATATATATAAATATATATGTGAAACTGTATTCATGCTAAGTATAAATTTAAATGTTGGCCTTCAGAGAATTTATTTCCCAAAAAATTACTTATTCTGCTTTCTCTCCATCAACGGTTTTTGCTGGAATCAATTTTAACTCTGGCCATCACATCCTGAATTATTCCAGAGTGTTGAGACAGTGTAATATATTTTTGCCACTACTCAGCCACTGGGTCCAGTTCAGGACAGACATCAATTTTGGCCTGACAGATCATGACCTATTGTTCTAATTTTATTTTGAGAAATATACTTACAATCTCAGCTTTATTAAATGGACACTAAACCTATTTTTTCTTCATGATTTAGACAGAGCAGGAAATTTTAAGGAACTTTTTAATTTACTCCAAATATAAACTTTTCTTCATTATTTTGCTATTATAAGGTTAGAAGGCCGCCCAAGTTTTGGTTCAGCACCTTGTTACTAGGCATAGGTTTCGCAACATTTGAAAAATGAAACTAATTTCTCTTGTTAAGTGTATCCAGTCCACGGATCATCCATTACTTGTGGGATATTCTCCTTCCCAACAGGAAGTTGCAAGAGGATCACCCACAGCAGAGCTGCTATATAGCTCCTCCCCCAGCTGTCATATCCAGTCATTCTCTTGCAAGCCTCAACCAAGATGGAGGTCGTAAGAGGAGTGTGGTGTTTTATACTTAGTTTATTCTTCAATCAAAAGTTTGTTATTTTTAAATGGTGCCGGAGTGTACTGTTTATCTCAGGCAGTATTTAGAAGAAGAATCTGCCTGCATTTTCTATGATCTTAGCAGAAGTAACTAAGATCCATGGCTGTTCTCACATATTCTGAGGAGTGAGGTAACTTCAGAGAGGGAATGGCGTGCAGGTTTTCCTGCAATAAGGTATGTGCAGTTAAAATATTTTTCTAGTGATGGAATTTGCTAGAAAATGCTGCTGATACCGAACTAATGTAAGTAAAGCCTTAAATGCAGTGAGAGCGACTGGTATCAGGCTTATTAATAGAGATACATACTCTTATAAAAATGTAATATAAAAAGTTTGCTGGCATGTTTAATCGTTTTTATATGTATTTGGTGATAAAACTTATTGGGGCCTAGTTTTTTTTCCACATGGCTGGCTTGAATTTTGCCTAGAAACAGTTTCCTTAGGCTTTCCACTGTTGTAATATGAGTGGGAGGGGCTTATTTTGCCGGTTTTTTGCACAGCAAAAATTACAGACACAGACATCCAGCTTCTTCCTGCATAATCCAGGACATCTCTGGAGGGCTCAAAAGGCTTCAAAGTCGTTTTTGAGGGAGGTAAAAAGCCACAGTAGGGCTGTGGCAGTTGTTGTGACTGTTTGAAAAAACGTTTTTGTCATTTATTATTCCGTTTTGGGTATTAAGGGGTTAATCATCCATTTGCAAGTGGATGCAATGCTCTGCTAACTTGTTACATACACTGTAAAAATTTTGTCGATGACGTCATTTAAAGGAACCTTCATTCAGTCGTCGGCCATGGAAAGAAGAGGATGCTCGGGATCAGATGTCTTGAAGATGGACCCGCTCCGCGCCAGATGGATGAAGATAGAAGATGCCGTCTGGATGAAGACTTCTGCCCGTCTGGAGGACCACTTCTGCCCGGTTGGATGAAGATTTCTCCCGGCTTCGTTGAGGACTTCGGCCCTTTTGGGTGAAGACGTCTCCCGGTAAGGTGATCTTCAGGGGGTTAGTGTTAGGTTTTTTAAGGGGGTATTGGGTGGGGTTGGTTGTGTGGGTGGTGGGTTTAAATGTTTGGGGGGGGGGGAATTGTAATTTTTTTTCAGGTAAAAGAGCTGATTACTTTGGGGCAATGCCCCCGCAAAAGGCCCTTTTAAGGGCTATTTGTAATTAAGTGTAGGGGGGGGGGGCTTTTTTATTTTGTTAGGGGGATTAGATTAGGTGTAATTGGATTAGATTAGGTGTAATTAGTTTAAAAATCTTGTAATTTCTTTATTATTTTATGTAATTTAGTGTTTGGGTTTTTTTGCACTTTAGATAATTTCTTGTTGGGTGAACACCAAAGCTAACGACTCAATCTCCTGGGATTCTCCTATTCATAGATCTGAAAATATAAAACAAACAAACATTAAAATGTTTGTTTGTATGCTGTTTTCATTTAGTAAGATGTTATTGACAGAATTTTTCTTATACTGTGTTCACTTGGAAGGAGGCAGCATGTTCTTTCAGAATATATTATTACATATGCAATCATTTGTTCAGCCACGCCCCTTGCTCTCTCACAACCAATTGTGCATGAGCAAGTTTTTTAAATCATCTTGAACTGATCAGTCCAGAATGTTTTAAGTTTAAAACTTCTAAGGTCATAGAGAGGTTAGGAATATTGGTCTTATGAGCGCTGTTTTGTATTGTACAGTTGCAAGCTGGCATGAGCATGTTGCACCACAAAGGCTCCATAAATAAAGTCCTATATATTTTGTCCTTGTTAAAATCCATTTTACATTATAAATAAATAAAAAGTAAATACATAAAAACCTTAACTATATTTAAAAATATATGTTTCATTATATATTTGTAGAGTGTTTTTCAGTGTGTAATTATTCTCACGCAATAAAGTGACATTTCATTTATATATATAAATATATATGTGAAACTGTATTCATGCTAAGTATAAATTTAAATGTTGGCCTTCAGAGAATTTATTTCCCAAAAAATTACTTATTCTGCTTTCTCTCCATCAACGGTTTTTGCTGGAATCAATTTTAACTCTGGCCATCACATCCTGAATTATTCCAGAGTGTTGAGACAGTGTAATATATTTTTGCCACTACTCAGCCACTGGGTCCAGTTCAGGACAGACATCAATTTTGGCCTGACAGATCATGACCTATTGTTCTAATTTTATTTTGAGAAATATACTTACAATCTCAGCTTTATTAAATGGACACTAAACCTATTTTTTCTTCATGATTTAGACAGAGCAGGAAATTTTAAGGAACTTTTTAATTTACTCCAAATATAAACTTTTCTTCATTATTTTGCTATTATAAGGTTAGAAGGCCGCCCAAGTTTTGGTTCAGCACCTTGTTACTAGGCATAGGTTTCGCAACATTTGAAAAATGAAACTAATTTCTCTTGTTAAGTGTATCCAGTCCACGGATCATCCATTACTTGTGGGATATTCTCCTTCCCAACAGGAAGTTGCAAGAGGATCACCCACAGCAGAGCTGCTATATAGCTCCTCCCCCAGCTGTCATATCCAGTCATTCTCTTGCAAGCCTCAACCAAGATGGAGGTCGTAAGAGGAGTGTGGTGTTTTATACTTAGTTTATTCTTCAATCAAAAGTTTGTTATTTTTAAATGGTGCCGGAGTGTACTGTTTATCTCAGGCAGTATTTAGAAGAAGAATCTGCCTGCATTTTCTATGATCTTAGCAGAAGTAACTAAGATCCATGGCTGTTCTCACATATTCTGAGGAGTGAGGTAACTTCAGAGAGGGAATGGCGTGCAGGTTTTCCTGCAATAAGGTATGTGCAGTTAAAATATTTTTCTAGTGATGGAATTTGCTAGAAAATGCTGCTGATACCGAACTAATGTAAGTAAAGCCTTAAATGCAGTGAGAGCGACTGGTATCAGGCTTATTAATAGAGATACATACTCTTATAAAAATGTAATATAAAACGTTTGCTGGCATGTTTAATCGTTTTTATATGTATTTGGTGATAAAACTTATTGGGGCCTAGTTTTTTTTCCACATGGCTGGCTTGAATTTTGCCTAGAAACAGTTTCCTTAGGCTTTCCACTGTTGTAATATGAGTGGGAGGGGCCTATTTTGCCGGTTTTTTGCACAGCAAAAATTACAGACACAGACATCCAGCTTCTTCCTGCATAATCCAGGACATCTCTGGAGGGCTCAAAAGGCTTCAAAGTCGTTTTTGAGGGAGGTAAAAAGCCACAGTAGGGCTGTGGCAGTTGTTGTGACTGTTTGAAAAAACGTTTTTGTCATTTATTATTCCGTTTTGGGTATTAAGGGGTTAATCATCCATTTGCAAGTGGGTGCAATGCTCTGCTAACTTGTTACATACACTGTAAAAATTTTGTCGATGACGTCATTTAAAGGAACCTTCATTCAGTCGTCGGCCATGGAAAGAAGAGGATGCTCGGGATCAGATGTCTTGAAGATGGACCCGCTCCGCGCCAGATGGATGAAGATAGAAGATGCCGTCTGGATGAAGACTTCTGCCCGTCTGGAGGACCACTTCTGCCCGGTTGGATGAAGATTTCTCCCGGCTTCGTTGAGGACTTCGGCCCTTTTGGGTGAAGACGTCTCCCGGTAAGGTGATCTTCAGGGGGTTAGTGTTAGGTTTTTTAAGGGGGTATTAGGTGGGGTTGGTTGTGTGGGTGGTGGGTTTAAATGTTTGGGGGGGGGAATTGTAATTTTTTTTCAGGTAAAAGAGCTGATTACTTTGGGGCAATGCCCCCGCAAAAGGCCCTTTTAAGGGCTATTTGTAATTAAGTGTAGGGGGGGGGGGCTTTTTTATTTTGTTAGGGGGATTAGATTAGGTGTAATTAGTTTAAAAATCTTGTAATTTCTTTATTATTTTATGTAATTTAGTGTTTGGGTTTTTTTGCACTTTAGATAATTTAATTTAATTGTAAATAATTGTATTTAATTTAGGTAATTAATTTAATTTTAGTGTAGTGTTAGGTGTAATTGTAACTTAGGTTAGGTTTTATTTTACAGGTAAATTTGTCTTTATTTTAACTAGGTAGTTATTAAATAGTTAATAATAACTATTTAATAACTATTGTACCTAGTTAAAATAAATACAAAATTGCCTGTAAAATAAAAATAAACCCTACGATAGCTACAATGTAACTATTAGTTATATTGTAGCTAGCTTAGTTTTTTTTTTTTTTATAGGTAAGTATTTAGATTTAAATAGGAATAATTTAGTTAATTGTAGTCATTTTATTTAGATTTATTGAAATTATATTTAAGTTAGGGGGTGTTAGGGTTAGACTTAGGTTTAGGGGTTAATTACTTTGTTATAGTGGCGGCAACGTTGGGGGCGGCAGATTAGGGGTTAATAAATGTAGGTAGGTGGCGGCGATGTTAGGGCCAGCAGATTAGGGGTTAATGATATTTAAATAGTGTTTGCGATGCGGGAGTGCAGCGGTTTAGGGGTTAATATATTTATTATAGTGGCGGCGATGTCCGGTTCAGCAGTTTAGGGGTTAAAATATTTATTTTAGTGTTTGCGATGTGGGGGGGGCCTCGGTTTAGGGGTTAATAGGCAGTTTATGGGTGTTAGTGTACTTTTTAGCACTTTAGTTAAGAGTTTTATGCTAGTTTTACGCTTTTATACCGGCGCTATGCAAGTCGAATTGAAAATATAGGATACGCAATTAACGTAAGTGGATTTGCGGTGTTTCCGAGTATGGCCAAAAAAGTGAGCGGTACACCTGTACCTGCAAGACTCGTAATACCAGCGGGCACTAAAAAGCAGCGTTAGGACCTCTTAACGCTGCTTTTTAAGGCTATTGCACAACTCGTAATCTAGGCCTATTTTTGTTTGAGCTTGCTCAGACTGACCAAGGAAATAATGAAATGTGGAACACAGTCCTATAAATGTTCTTTACCAGGATGTTGTATTTTTCATTTTTTATAGTTATGCTTGTTCAAGTCTTTCCTAATGTTAAATAAATATATACATAAAAAATTGTTAATAAAAAATATTTGTGTACAACATTCACTGTAATTTCAGTACAAACATTCTTAAAACAGCGACTGTTATTTTATATTGAAAAAATGTGCGACACGTTTTAAAATGCTAAATATATATATATATATATATATATATATATATATATATATATATATAGGCTGACCATATTGCAGCTTTAAGAAGGGACACATATGAAAAATACATATGTCAGGGTTCTTATACAAAACATTTCTTTAAACAGCCCTGACATCAGCCCTGTCATATGTATTTTTCATATGTGTCCCTTTTTAAAGCGGCAATATGGTCACCCTATAAATATATGATTATTGGCTCAATTTTGTGGATATTTATATGTTGAGGGAGAATTTTCCTCGAAATATTGAAATAATGAATACTACTTATTTAAGTAGTATTCAGCTGAAGCTGAAACACAATCGCAGAATGTATCTACAATTCCAAAAGCTTTAAAGTGAAGGTCAATTTTCATCAATGAGTGCCCGGTTTTTAAAAATACTTTTAAAATCAGGGGCACTTTCATTGATGAAAATTAACATTGCACTGGATTTTAAGAAATACTTACCTTTTACTTCTGCAAAGCCGGATCGACAATCTCCCTCCTTCTTCTTCCTGCTGTAGACAACAGCAATGACGAAACTGGCTTCCTCCAATCACAGCCAGGCATCACGAGCTGGACGCTCTGGGGTGCAAGCCATGATTGGAGGAAGCCGGTTTTTGTCATTTCTGACGTCACTACAGAGGAACTGAGGCTGAGATCGGCGATCCGGTTTTGCAGGAGAAAAAGGTAAGTATTTCTTAAAATCCAGTGCAATGTTAATTTTCATCAATGAAAGTGCCCCTGTTTTAAAAAGTATTTTTAAAAACCGGGCACTCATTGATGAAAATTGACCTTCACTTTAACTGAAAAAACTTTTTTTTTTTTTTTTTATTCTTCAAAATTCATATTGTCAAAGAAAAAAAATAATTGAAAAGTCATCTATCTAACTCAGTACAGTTAAAATATTAACAGATTTTGTGATTTTTCTTTTCACATTGGGATTGGAAAATATGTGTTTTGAAAATTTCTGAAAATTACAAAAGAAATTGTTAAATGTGTAGCCAGCAATTAAGTTATATTGTTCATTGACAAATATATTAATGCACACGTCTTGCAACATAAAACCATTTTAGATGTGAAACTGAAGACAAATTCTACCACTAGAGCAACTGTTTATAAATCACTTATGAAAAGGTCCTTAAAAACAGGGGCACTTTCATTCATCAAAGTTTACAAAGCAGCCGTTTTGTTAAAAAAATTACCTTTTTTTCTTTTCACTGCTACAGCAGCTTCCCCCACCTAGAGATCCTCTATTCACACGTCAGCAATGACTAATCCTGCTTCCTCCAATCACAACATGGCCACAGGCAATGACTACCCTGGGGGGAAAGCTGTGATTGGAGGAAGCAGGATTAGGCATTGCTGACGTGAGAAAAGAGGTGGGGGAAGCTGCTCTAGCTGTGAAAAGAAAATAAGGTAATTTTTTTAATAAAACGGCTGCTTTGTAAACTTTGATGAATGAAAGTGCCCCTGTTTTTAATAGTATTTTTAAAAAACGGGCTTTCATTCACCAAAGTTTACCTTCACTTTAAAGGGATATGAAATAAAAAAAAGTTGTGATTCAGACAGAGCATACTGTTTTAAAAAATGTTTCTAATTTAGATCTATTATCAAATTTGCTTTGTTCCAATGATATTCTGTGTTAAAGAAATGCTTAAGTAGGCATCTGGAGAACCAGATGGCAGGATATAGTGCTGCCATATAGTGCTCTTGCAAATGGATAACATTCTTGCAAAACTGCTGCCATATAGTGCTGCAGAAATGGGCTGGCTCCTATGTATTCATCCCTGCTTTTCAACAAAAGATTCCAAGTGAACAAAAAAATGATAATGAAATAAATTAGAAAGCTGTTTAAAATTGCACGCTATATCGGAAAAGAAAGATTTTGGGTTTTATATCCCTTTAAGGACTTAAAGGGACATTAAACACTAATAAGCATAAAACTGAGGCTAGCCCTTGCCTCCCTCTAGTCATGTATGCTGCCATGTTGAAATGTAGTTATAGCTGCATTCCAGCTATGATGTATTTGCACATGTGCAGCAACTCTCCTTCAGATACCTGGAGTTTAATCAAGGTTCTAAAATGTCGGTGTCCATGATTAGGAGGTGCATGAAAAGTATTCAGTTTTCAGAGTCCCTTTAAATTAAGGGTGTCCAAACAAAAATACAACTGGTACAACTAGCAAACAATGAAATAAAAAGTAAATACCACTTGTCAAAGGATTCAGGGATAAGACTGTTTGTGTTAAATGGGTCAGCTTTTTAATTGTAAAGTTCGATTGTCAGCTTATTGTTAAAGGGACAGTCTAGTCAACATTAAACTTTCATTATTCAGATAGGGCATGCAATTTTAAACAACTTTCCAATTTTCTTCTATTATCTAATTTGCTCAATTCTTTAGATATCCTTTGTTGAAGAAATAACAATGCACATGTGTGAGCCAATCACACGAGGCCTCTATGTGCAGCAACCAATAAGCAGCTACTGAGCATATCTAGATATGCTTTTCAGTAAGTGATATCAAGAGAATGGAGCAAATTAGATAATAGAAGTAAATTAGAAACTTGTTTAAAATGACATGCTCTTTCTAAATCACAAAAGAAAAAATGTGGGTTTCATGTCCCTTTAAGGGTCACAAAAAGGTGCACCTTGTAGTTTAAAAAGTAAGGGTGTCCAACTTGGCATTTTTCAGGTTTCTGATATTTTTCAGTTTAATCTACTTAAATATATCCATATATTCTATGTTTCCTGATAACATAACATAAGATGGAATGTTATAAGGGCCACTCAATGCAGTATAATTACATAATTAACACGTAGATAATAAAAAGACAATGCAATAGCACTTACTCTGAATTTCAAATAAGCAGTAGATTTTTTTTTCTGCCAAATTAATTTTTTCTTCCATTTTCCAGCCCCCTGTATCATGTGACAGACATCAGCCAATCACAGACTAGTATACATATAACCTATGAGCTTGTGCACATGCTCAGTAGGATCTTGTTCCCCAGATAGTGTAAATATAAAATGACTGTGCAAAATTTGATAATGGAAGTTAATTGGAAAGTATCTTAAAACGACATGTTCTATCTGAATCATAAAAGTTTATTTTGACTTGAGTGTTCCTTCAATTTTCGGATGTGTTGAGAACATATCTATGAGACCATGGAAAGATAACAAATACTTGACTAGAAACACTAACACTAGTGACAGCGGACACCATTTCGCCCATGGCGAGTAACGGCGAGTTTTTTCGCGTCTACAATGTTGAATTAATTGACGGCTTAGTACATGGAGCCCCAACAGTTCTTTCTCTATTTTCACCAACTTTACTGTTTCTCAAATTCCTACAATATTCTATATAAAGAGTTCTACTGGTCAGTCGTCTTCCAGTTCTGTAGCCTAAGTTTCAGCATTGATTTTGAGAGGGGACATATTGGTGAAAAAGTAAAGATAGTTGGCAGACATTGCTTGGTGGATCAAGGATGGAACTGGGCATTTATGGGCATAGTTTTAGGATTTTTCAGGCTTTATTATGTGAGTAAGGAAGTATAATGGTTTAGGGAGGTAGCAGGAGTAACAGTGGTGAAGAAAAAGTCTGCAAAATTAGAGCTGGTCAGTAGATTTGTATTAGTGAATGTGCTTCATAGCATGAAATAGCAGACTATAAGACTATGTAGGTTTGAGAGGGTGGATAGGTTGTTTGTGGATTTAGCAGCACAACATTTGGGAAAATAGGAAGTGGTAAAGACACCACATATGTGTTGCCATTATAGGTTTAACATTTACCTTATATCATCCAGAGCAGAGACAGCTTTGTTTTTGTTGTCCTCCAGTTTAGCCGTCACTGAATTCTTCTGTGTCTTTAGGTATTGCTTTTCCTTTTTCAGCTGGGTATTGCTTGCCTTGATGAAGTATACAGATCTGATACAGTTTTTTCTAAATATTCTATTCTTTTTTCAAAGACATATGCTTTTTTCTGGAAAATATGAACATATTAAATTATTTAGGTTAGTATTCAACTCTTACTCTATAGAAGTGCTTGCATGGCCTAGAACAGTTTACTTTACGGTCTTTACATATCTACATCAAATTAACTTTATTTATGTAAATACTTAAAAGGGACATGAAATCCAAATTTTGTTGTTTCATAATTTAGAAAGAGAATACAATTTGATTATTCAATTTGCTAAATTCTCTTGATATCCTTTTTTGAAAAGCATATCTACATAGACTCAGTAGCTGCTGATTGGTGGCTGCACATAGATGCCTCCCGTAATTGGCTCACTCATGTACATTTCTATTACTTCAACAAAGGATATCTAAAGAATGAAGCAAATTAGATAAAAAAGTAAATTGGAATGATGTTTAAAATCGTATTCTCTATCTGAATCATGAAATAAATATTTTGAGTTTCATGTCCATTTAATATAACAAATAATAATAATTAAACCTTTAGAAATGTAAGAAAATGTGTGCAGTATTAGCTGCTGATAACATGAGCCAGACTCATCCAGTTTGTTGTTCATGTTTCTGTTACCTACATTTGATTCCAAACTGGTTCCTTTAACAGGATCAGATTCCAAACTCCTTTTATCTAAATTATCTATATGATTTTGACAAAAATGTTGACCACAAAGCTATAAATTTAGGGAGCAGGTGGTACGTTGCCATAGGTGACATATATCAACTCAATGAAAAAATAAATATTATACACTTCTATAGAAACAAATGTCAAATGAGAAAAGATTTAGAAATATCTATGGCACTGGTTAAACTACATTTTGCAGCTAGGGAAACTGGAGGAGTGAAAAGGAGTGAAAAGTGCAAACAACTATTTTCTGCACAATTTCGTTATGAAAAATCATATAGGGCTAAATTAAAAGTGGAGCGCAATCAATATCTTGTGTTTGGTCTCATGGGAAGAGTAATGCAAGTGGACCGTTAAAGGGACAGTCTAGTCAAAATTAAACTTTCATGATTCAGATAGGGCATGCAATTTTAAACAACTTTCCCATTTACTTGTATTATCTAATTTGCTCAATTCTTTAGATATCCTTTGTTGAAGAAATAGCAATGCACATGTGTGAGCCAATCACACAAGGCCTCTATGTGACGCAACCAATCAGCAGCTACTGAGCCTATCTAGATATGCTTTTCAGCAAGTGATATCAAGAGAATGAATCAAATTAGATAATAGAAGTAAATTAGAAAGTTGTTTAAAATGACATGCTCTTTCTAAATCATGAAAGAAAACAATTGGGTTTCATGTCCCTTTAACATTTTAAACCAAAGTGGATAACACTTTTTTTGACGTGTCTAATACTTTATTAGAGGGACACTAAACCCAATTTTATTCTTTCACGATTCTGACAGAGCATGCAATTTTAAGTAACTTTCTAATTTACTCCCATTATCAATTTTGTTGTTCTCTTGCTATCTTTATTTGAAAAGCAGGAATATAAGCTTAGGAGCCGGCCCATTTGTGATTCAGAACATGGGTAGCGCTTACTGATTGGTGGTTGCATTTGGGCCAACTCCTAAGCTTTACATTCCTGCTTTTAAAAATAAAGATACAAAGAGAACCAAGACAAATTGATAATACAAGTAAATTAGAAAGTTGCTTAAAATTGTATGCTCTATCTGAATCCATAAATGAACAAAAGGGGTTTAGTATCCCTTTAGTATCTAGCCCATAATGTCTATGAAAAATATATAAAATACTAAATATGTTGTGGATTTCTAGCTTTCAAATCATTCACACACATCGTTTCACTAATATTATTTATAATAATATTAGTTGTAACATTATTTTTCTAAATCACTTCAGCTATACCACTTGAGTAGTAACTTCTAGAATATAACTTACAAAGCCAGAAATCTTTTGGTATAATATTATTGTTGAACCTCTATTCCCAGTGAATGGGACTTGAATGTTCTTTAGAGCAGTGTTTCTCAACCGCGGCCCTCAAGTACCTCCAAGAGGTCAGGTTTTCATTATAACTGAACAAGTGCACAGGTAAAATAATCAGCTGATCAGTAACCATGGTTAATAACCTAT